>NC_053155.1:121187222-121457222 GCF_016835505.1 Polypterus senegalus | reverse complement strand
GCTCTTGTGTTAAACTGGAGAAGGCTGCATGCGGGAAATTTTTCTTGACGTTGCCGTACGCCTGCTAGAGGGCCGTACTGACACCAACTCAAATTCTGATTGGTTGAAGCAACAGGTTAATCGACATTTATTCTGTTTTAGAGTGTCTGCACAATTGAGTGTGAAGGCCTCTCTGCCTGGCAACAAATGATGGCTGAAATGTGATTGGTTAAATGCTTTAATACGAAAATACATGCCTGGAAGCAGCACTACCATTGAAAAAGCTATGAAAGGAAGCAGACAGACTATTTGGAATTATTTAATACATATTCATGGACAAAATATAATTAACATCATTTTGTGATTCAGATATTTTTACTTATGAATATGCTAAGCACAGTCCTTCACCCAAGAATATTTACCTTATATGGGCAGGCACTCAATTATGTGGGAGGCGTGATGATGCGAGAGCTGCAGTCTATTACAGTATATGGACGAAAATAGGTTCCAGTTATGACCATTACCCGTAGAATTTCCATATATCTATATCTATATCATATATATATCAAAATACCCGCGCTTGGCAGCGGAGAAGTAAAAAGAAAAGGAAACATTTTAATAATAACGTAACATGATTGACAATGTAATTGTTTTGTCATTGTCATGAGTGTTGCTGGCATATATATATATATATATATATATATATATATATATATATATATATATACACGCACATACATACATACATACATACATACATGTGTACATATATACACACACACATATACTATGAGGTGCCAAACGGGTAAATACATTGATTTTATGAATATATAAAGTCGCCGTGAGAATATATAAAGTCAAAAGTTGAATATATAAAGTCAGCGCTGGAATATATAAAGTCAAAACCTGAATATATAAAGTCAGCGTCGGAATTTATAAAGTCATTCCTGATTATATAAAGTCAACATCGGAGTATATAAACTCACTCCTGAATATATAAAGTGAAAGTCAAAATCTATTGATTGAAACGACTCTGAACTGAACTAAGTTAACAAAAACGTACTCAGAAAAATAAATTAAAAAAACACTGTTCGGTTAATGTTTTGAAAATGATGCATGTGCCCTGCCCAGGATTTGTTCCTGCCTTGCGCCCAGTGTTGGCTGGGATTGGCTCCAGCAGACCCCCATGACCCTGTGGTCGGATTCAACGGGTTGGGAAATGGATGGATATTCCAGCGCTGACTTTTTATATTCCGACGCTGACTTTATATATTGAAGTCACCCTCGCCGCTTCTTACTTTTTACCGCTCATTTAATCATGGCTAGTGGCGGAAAAATTATAAAATGGAGGATTACACTGAGTATGGTTTTACCAAAACAATTATTGATGGCGAACCGATTATTCATAAAGCTTCAATTGATGATCTGTTTTTCTGTGTTAACCTCATATTTTTCATACTTCTTCTCAAACCAAGGGGTGCAAGGTAAAATGAATCGGAAGCTTGATCAATGTAATCGTGTACCAGGAAATCATGCATTGACAGAAGTTCCCTTGTTTGTAATGCAAAGTGTGATTAAATGTGTGATTTTTTTAACGCGTTATGGAGCACATGCATCGAAGCTTTTCAGCTGTGCTTGTGCTAAGAAAAGGAAACATTTTAAAAATAACGTAACACGATTGTCAATGTAACCTTTTGTAAGTAGTGCCTGGAGGATTCAGTGTGGAGAAACTGTACAGACAGCGTGTGTATTGACTTGTGGATTTTTCTGTCAGTATTTGTTGGCAGCGTCACAAACTCGCTCAGAGCGAAATGAGGTGAATGGGAGGGGAGATGATGACATGACTCCCTCACCCGCCTTAACTGTCAATCCCCCACAAACACAGTCTCTCGGAATTTGCATAAGCACAGCCCTTCACCTGCAATTTTAACTTAGTTACAAAGTGATCAAAACTCTCGTTTATATCTTGCGTCCGCTCATTAAACTTGTATCCCGTGATTAGTCGGGCATGACAAACGCCAGCCGCAGCTTGTCTATGAACTTAATTTAAACTTTAGGTTTACACCGTGCTTTGTTTCCGAAGTAGCAGCACTCATGAATATGGCTGTATATGTCACTCGCTCGCTTCTTATTGTTTCACTGCTTTCTCAATTATATAATGCATGTTTTCTTCAGCGCTTTTTGGAGCTCTTCCTGGTTTTCTACGTACTGCGTTGACAGTTGGTTCACATGATTACGTGGGAGGCGTGATGATGTCACACAAAACTCCATCTCCAACGGCTTTCGAGCTCAACTCCATTACAGTAAATGGAGAAAAATAGCTTCCAGTTATGACCACTATGCATAGAATTTTGAAATGAAACCTGCCCAACTTTAGTAAGGAAGCTGTAAGGAATGAGCCTGCCAAATTTCAGCCTTCTACCTACACGGGAACTTGGAGAATTAGTGATGAGTCAGTGAGTGAGTGAGTGAGTGAGTGAGTCAGTCAGTTAGGGCTTTGCCTTTTATTAGTATAGATATATATATATATTTGTGGAAGACAGCCTGGACAAAGACAGGCAGACATCGTAATAAGCACCAGCACACATTTATTTACACTGTCTACTATTTACAAAGTGCACACACAACCCCAAAAGTCCAGGCCTCAATACAATGCCTCCGTCTCTTCAGGCCACCTCCTTTCCTCTCCTCCTGAGTTCTGTCCTTCTCCTCTCCTACCTCCCAATTAGCTTCCTCCGGCACTCCCCAGTGTGCTAGAAGTACCGGCCGCGCACCCGGAAGCACTGTAGGTGTCCCTGGTCTTCTTCCCCAGCACTTCCCGGTGTGGCGGAAGTGCTGAGGGCCAAGGCTCCTCAGGCCCCTATAGGATTGAGCTTCCAAGCTCAGTTCCCGTGGTCCCCAAAGCCACCAAGGCGGTTACCCCCTTGTGGTCTTGAGGAGGCGTAAGCCCTCCCCCGGTCCTTCTGGGCATCCTGGCTAGGTACCACCCCCAGCCACTCGCCATAAATATGTATATATATATATACAGACTGTCCATGAAGGCATCAAGAGGGGTGAGCAACATCGCAGTCAACAGATGGAAACCAGAAGGCAAAGGAGAAAAATGAGACAGCAGAAACAGGACCTGGGCCCCCATCCAGCCTTCACCGCAGCCACTGTAGAAGAGACTGTCGCATCAGGATCGGACTGCTGAGTCACCCAGACGCTGCCCCAAAAAACACAACTGAAGATCATTCCAGAGCGCAAACATCATCTTCTCGAGATGGACTAATGCCTACTACTATATATATATATATATATATATATATATAATATATATATTATATATATATATATATAATATATATATATATATATATATATATATATATAATATATATATATATATTATATATAATATATATTATATATTATATATATATATATATATATATATATATATATATATATATATATAATATATATATATATATATATATATATATATATATATATATATTATATATATATATATATATATTATATATATATATATATATATAATATATATATATATATATATATTATATATATATATACTGTAGCTCACAGGAGGCTGGGGATCAGACCCAGCCATGACGCCTGAAAGGACCGGGAGGTGGCTTATACATCCCCCGGGCCACGAAGGGGCAACTGCCCTGGATGTTGAGAGGATCACGGGAAAGGAGCAAGGAAGCTCAAGCCCGGAGTGCTCCCGGGTGCAAAGGCAGCACTTCCCGGTATGGCGGAAGGACGTCATCAGGCACCTGGAGTACATCCGGGTGGAAATAAAAGGTGCCGCTTCACTCCAATCAGGGAGCTAGAATCGGGAGCGGGAGCAGGACGAAACTCTCAGGAGGAGAGGAAAGGTGGCCCACGGAGATTGAAGGAAAGGCCCATGTGGAGGGTGACTGGTGCTGGGAGCACTGTGTGCTGTGTGGTACTTTTGGTCAAAATAAACATGTTTGGCATTCGACATCCGGTGTCTGTTTGTTTGTTTGTGGTCGGGCTGCTTATCACAATATATATATATTTTTTTCAGCAGCTATTCCAATTTTGATTCCAGGCTTGTCGAGTTTGGTTGACTTCCACTGTGGTAAAGTGCATCAACATTTCATCAGGAACAAGGCATCCTCATTTAACACACCAACCCTCACTAAATCTCACAAAATTAGTAGCCTGACAATTAAGACACACATACATAGATATATGCACACACACAGACCTTAACCACAAAGGTACCATATGAAAGATGTATACACATGCACGTTATTCCCTAGCACTTTAACCCACACAAGTAATACATGAATAGCACATGCACTGTCCGCTTTCCCTAGTACTCCAAGAGACTTACTTATCATAGGCATGAACAAAGTGCGATGTCTTAGATATATCTCAGACCTAAATATCACCTTTGTTCTCCAAGTCTCCATATATATATTTAAACAAACAAAGGCTCAACATCCCTAGCCATGGGCCATTTATCAACCAATGAATGTCTTACTCATTGTTCATTATTGGACACAGCTCTCTATGTACTTAGCTTGATAAATCTTTCAACATGGATCATATGGCACTTCATACTACTCCAAGTGCTCTTAATAAAAAAATGACCTTATTCTCTCAATCATTCCATTTATGAAGACAAAGAATAGAAAGTTAAAAGCAATGTAGTATTTATTAAAGAGCAATAATACCAGTAGCGAAAACCAAAAAAGAAAATGCGAATAGCAAAGTCTGGATATATATAGTCTTTACAAAATGCTTACGAAAAGTTAAAGATGTCAAAGATGAATGTCCTAGGATGGCATTGATTTAGCAATCGATATTCATGGAATGCTTTAGTTGACAATCAGGTGAAAGCGGTCGCACGTGGCTGGTGCCTTCTTCTGACATTGCTCTGTCTTCTCCTATTGATGTCACTCTGGCCCTCTTCTGATGTTGTTTTGTCCTTTTATGATATTGCTCTTCAGATGAGGCATATTTTATTATAAAATTCTACGTGGGGGTTTTGCAACTTGTGATTGTTAGATACACCTGATTGGCTGGCTGTCAATATGATGGATGAATTCTCTCAGACTCTTTACTGCTTGGCAAAATGGACATACTCAAATAAGATTAAAGTTTTTGATGTTTTAAGAATCTCCTGTCTCAAGCTTTAAACTGGTTTGGCCATTTCTAGTTCCACATCATCTCCTTCTGTTCACAGGTTGTAATGTAATGTAATGTACAGCTTGAAGCCTTAGTATTTCTTCTTTTCTCAAGCTGTAAACCAATTTAGTCCTGGTGTCCATCTCCTCACAGGTGATAAAATCATCAATACAGCATGAGGCATCTCCTAAATTCCTACTCAGTTCAAACAGATGTTACTGTGATTGATACTGGTACAATTCAGGAAAACATAATGCTTTGTCTTGAGCAAAATATAATGAAAATATAGACAAAAATGTGCATTATAACAACAGTGTAATGATATGGCTGGAGATTCAGAGTACCATGGACAACTACGGAGCACTCTGCTTTCAGAAGCTGTAGTGTGATATACAAATGAAACGCGGAGCGCAAAAAAACAGATGGAGTGTGGAAGGTGCTAGAACGGAGACGTCCCTGTATTGGTATTGGTGATAGGGAGGGGGAGCACATAGTGCGCAGGAGCAGCAAGTGTATGAACAAAAAAAGAGCAGCATGGTGTGTGGGAACAGTGCAGCACCGTGCTCAGTAGCTGTCCGGCTATGTCGATCCTCTTAATGATGTTTGGCAATCACAATTGGTGCATTGCTGCCAACCCCTGTAAAGGAGTGTAATTCTTCATTTATTTACTGTTAAGTGATAGAACTTTATGCAGCCCCTAAAGGGACATGGGCAAACAACAAAGTCCTTTACAGTTTCACGTGTGCACATGAAACTTTTTGATACACGAACAAAAGTTTTAAAAGGATTTTTTTGTTTGCCCATGTCACTTTAGTGGATCCATAGATTTTGCATGGGCCGTAAAACTAAATTATAGCATGTGAAATCGCTGACACTTATGTGTGTGCGCGTGTATGAAAATTTGAAAAGGAGGCGACGTTTGGATTTACGGAAATATTTCAGTTCTTCTCAGCTAAAACAGAGAGGTCAATATGAAGAACAGGGAACAGAAGAAGGGCAGACTACAACAAAGCAGAAGTATTCAGAAATGTCTGACTATAAGACAAAAAGAAAACGTAGGTTTTTGGTTTCATAGACAAAAGAATTTCCACGCATGGAATATAAGGAAAACACAATGTTCCATTAGGTGTGTCATCAATTCACTGCAATTTCTGATTTGACAAGTGGTTTTGTTACTGAAAGCAGTAATTTTAGGAAAGAGACTATCAAAAAACATGACAAATTTGGGCATCACAAGAAGTTTATGGGTTCCCCATCTGCAGCTTCTTTCCCTGAACAAATGTGAATAGCAAAGAACATAATCAAAACAAACAAAGCACAACATGAAGTCCTGACCATAATTTTCAGAACCACATACTACGCTGCCAAAAGTGAACTACCCTTAGCAAAATGTAACACCTTTTTACAAATTTCAAGCAGCAAAAGGCCTACATCTTGGTATAATATATACATGTATATAATATTTATATGTTAATATATATAAATATATACTGCTCAAAAGAATTAAAGGAACACTTTTTAATCAGAGTATAGCATAAAGTCAATGAAACTTATGGGATATTAATCTGGTCAGTTAAGTAGCAGAGGGGGTAGTTTCAGCTGCTGTGGTGTTAATGAAATTAACAACAGATGCACTAGAGGGCAACAATGAGATGACCCCCAAAACAGGAATGGTTTAACAGGTGGAGGCCACTGACATTTTTCCCTCCTCATCTTTTCTGACTGTTTCTTCACTAGTTTTGCATTTGGCTACAGTCAGTGTCACTACTGGTAGCATGAGGCGATACCTGGACCCTACAGAGGTTGCACAGGTAGTCCAACTTCTCCAGGATGGCACATCAATACGTGTCATTGCCAGAAGGTTTGCTGTGTCTCCCTGCACAGTCTCAAGGGCATGGAGGAGATTCTAGGAGACAAGCAGTTACTCTAGGAGAGCTGGAGAGGGCCATAGAAGGTCCATAACCCATCAGCAGGACCAGTATCTGCTCCTTTGGGCAAGGAGGAACAGGATGAGCACTGCCAGAGCCCTACAAAATGACCTCCAGCAGGCCACTGGTGTGAATGTCTCTGACCAAACAACCAGAAAGACTTCATGAGGGTGACCCAAGGGCCCCATGTCCTCTAATGGGCCCTGAGCTCACTGCCCAGCAGCATGCAGCTCGATTGGCATTCGCCATAGAATACCAGAATTGGCAGATGCACCACTGGTGCCCTGTGCTTTTACAGATGAGAGCAGGTTCACCCTGAGCACGTGACAGAAGTGAAAGGGTCTGGAGAAGCCATGGAGAACATTATGCTGCCTGTAACATCATTCAGCATGAGCAGTTTGGTGGTGGGTTAATGATTGTCTGGGGAGGCATATCCATGGAGGGTCACACAGACCGCTACAGGCTTGACAAAGGCACCTTGGCTGCCATTAGGTATCAGGATGAAATCCTTGGACCCATTGTCAGACCCTATGCTGGTACAGTGGCTCCTGGTGCACGACAATTCCTGGCCTCATGTGGTGAGAGTATGCAGGCAGTTCCTGGAGGATGAAGGAATTGATACCATTGACTGGCCACCACACTTTCCTGACCTAAATCCAATAGAACACCTCTGGGACATTATGTTTTGGTCCATCCAATGCCACCAGGTTGCACCTCAGACTGTCCAGGAGCTCAGTGATGCCCTGGTCCAGATCTGGGAGGAGATCCCCACAACACCATCTGTCATCTCATTAGAAGCATGCACCGATGTTGTCAGGCATGTATACAAGAACACAGGGGCCATACAAAGTGCTGCATACAATTTTGAGTTGCTGCAATTAAATTTTGGCAAAATGGACTAGCCTGCCACATAATTTTTCACTCTGATTTTTGGGGCGTCTTTGAATTCAGGGCTCTGTAGGTTGATCATTTTCATTTCCATCAAGCGATGTGGCATCCTTTCGCTCCTAACACATTACCCAGTCTATATCAGTATAGATATCCAGGAGGATATATATATATATATATATATATATATATATATATATATATATATATATATATATATATATATAATATAGCATTTT
This sequence comes from Polypterus senegalus, assembly GCF_016835505.1. Taxonomy (NCBI): domain Eukaryota; kingdom Metazoa; phylum Chordata; class Cladistia; order Polypteriformes; family Polypteridae; genus Polypterus; species Polypterus senegalus. Next base: position 121,449,019 of record NC_053155.1, on the reverse strand, counting down.
TAATGTAGGTAGATCATTTTGACCTGGTCATTTTAAAAGTAGCTTGCAAGCCGAAAAAGTGTGGGTACCCCTGATGTAAACAAATTAGTTAGTGGAGAGCACCACATACATTCTTACTTGGCCTGATAAGAAAACCAGAAGAATACAATTAAGCCTTGGATACAGAGTTCACAGTGAAAGATGATTGTAGCATGTGCTACTGTAGAACCTAGCACTCAAAAAGTCAACGACCTGTTAGAGGAAGTGATGGCACAGGCAAAGGCACCCTTGGTGCAGAGTTTCAGAAGATTATTGACAACACAGTTAAGTACATGGACAGTGGATTTAAAAATCTGTCTGAAAAGCCCCTCTCTTGTTTCAAAGTTTTTGACCCACTCTTTTCGGCCCCAAAGTAGGACTGGCAAATTATGTGGAGGAAGAGGTGGACTATCTTGTTGCACCGTCTGAAACATTGAATGACCTCATGCGTCTCTCCATAAAAGGGGAATTGTTTGAAACTTTTTGTTCTGACAAAGTAATTAGTCTATTTTGGGAAAGGTTCAAGAAATCTGGAGCATAACACCCCAGCAAGATCAAAGAGCAGAGAAGTGGGGACTAATGCACAGAAGCCAATGGAGGAAGCTGATGAAGATGTACCCTCAATGTCAAGTGGCAATCTGTGATTTCAGTTAAGATGTCAGACTCGCAATTTTAGACTGATTCACGTTTAAATTAATCTTATCCTTCATACAAGTTTCAGTTCAGTTAGAAATGAATGCATGTTTATGTTAATTGATGTCAGACTGTTTCTTGATTATTGAATAACTAGCAAAATACCCGCGCTTCGCAGCGGAGAAGTAGTGTGTTAAAGAAGCAATGAAAAAGAAAAGTAAACATTTTGAAAATAACGTAACATGATTGTCAATGTAATTGTTTTGTCACTGTTGTGAGTGATGAGTGTTGCTGTCATATATATATATATATATATATATATATATATATATATATATATATATATATATATATATATATATATATATATATATATATATATATATATATATATATATATATATATATATACAGTCTTTGGGGTGCGAGCAACTGTTGCTGGGGTGCCAGAATCCATGAAGGAAGAAAAATGAATAACATTATTTGTACAAAATCTTAATTTATTTATCCATTCCTAAATAATTAAATGGGCAGGCTATTTCGTATCAGTGCAATACGCTGTTTGTTAAAACGGATGACTCCGCTCTTACGTAAGTCTGCCTGGATATTATGAACTATCGTTTCTGTTCAAGTTCTATTTAAATTTTAAATAGAAGGAATTTTTATTTAGTCGACAGAATATTATTTCGGAATAAATCAACTCAAACCTTAAATAACTTATAATATTTTGCTCTCCATAAAAATATATCCTGTCTAAATTATACAAGTTAGAAATAAAGTAAACGTTAAAAGAACAAACATTCAAATTTCTTTACTCTTATGTAATTTTATATAAAAATAAACTTAAATTTTAAATATCCCAAAAGATTTTGCTCTCCATAAAAATATATCCTGTCAAAATTATACAAATTCAAATATGAACATGGTGCATAACAAAACCTGGAAATATAAATAAAATTTGTTCTTTTCAGCAATAACAAATCAAATCATTCAGTTGTCTTTGCTCATATGTCATTTTATCAGAGCTGGACGCCTGGCATCTTTTTTGGCAACAAGTTCGCTCATGTTTGGTGTGAGGTTCTGTGTTGTGGAGATTCTCAGGATGGACTGCAGGTGCTCATCAGTGAGGCGACTCCTGTGTGCTGTTTTGTTAGTCTTCATGACTGAGAAGAGCTTCTCACACAGATATGTGCTACCAAACATGCACAAGGTTCGAGCCGCATGTAGACGGAGCTGGAGCATTTTTTCGGGAATGGAGTGAATAAACTGTGCGGGCCGTGCAGTATCGTACTTTGCCTTCAGTGTGCCATTACACTGCAGCTCAATCACCTCCATCTGAATCTGCACAGGTGCAGTTTCCACATCGACGGCAAATGGGTTGCGAAACAACTCAAAATTCTTTTTTTGTTCTTCAAAGTCACCAAAGCGCCATGCGAACTCAGTGCAGTGCGCCAGTTTATCAGCAAAGTGCGATTTGGGAACACCGTTGTGCCGACTTGGTTCAACATTACTTGGCAACAGGGAAAGTGGGGCAAGTTGCACTGGTGCATTTGTGTCTCCCATAAAAGTAGCTTCACTTGAAATCACTTTGTGATTTTGCACGGTAAAACGCCTGCTGAAGTGTCAGATTCTTCTTTAACTCTTCTGCTTTCTGTATCTTGTGCATTGCATTCAGGTCTTTCAGGTTATCTTGATGTTTTGTCTCATAGTGCCGTCTTAGATTAAATTCTGTAATTACAGCCACATTAGCTCCACAAATGAGACACACGGGTTTACCGCAATGTCAGTAAACATATACTCAGCCTCCCATCGGTTTTAAAGGCTCTATGTTCAGAATCACCTTTTCTCTTGGCATCGTGTGGGCTAGCTTCGCAATAACTTGCAGCATCATAAGCTAGACTTGATTAACGCGTAAGTGTTCGCAAGGCAGCTGAAGCGCTGCATTATGGGATCTGTAGTTTATTGTGTTACCAGCGCTTCATATCCCCGGCCATTAATAACAATAATATATAAAATGATCTCGGGCCGGATATAATTACACGCCGGGCGGATGTGGCCTCGTGGCCTTGAGTTTGACACATATGGACTAAATAGAACTTGAAAAGATATATTTTTCAAATGTGATCGCGCAATTCAGATCGAGTTGACGCCACTACAGTACATCGAGCCCATGCTATTGTGGTTTTGCCTGCGTGCCTCAATAAGTTACCCTCCCTCGCTCTTACTTTTTTACCGTTCATCTAATGAATACACTGAGTATGGCTTTACCAAAACAATCATTGATCGCGAATAAAGTATCCATTATTCATAAAGCTTCAATTGGTGATCTGTCTTTCTGCTAACCGCATATTTTTCATACGCCTCAAACCAAGGGGATGCGAGGCTAAAATGAATCGGAAGCGCGTACATACTCAGTGCATCCCCTCTCGAATCGAACCTCGACGCCGGCGCTAGAGGCAAGCCTCTACTATTGCCACGGCGTGTGGTTTGTCTATTTGAGCGTAGCAGTGTAATTCGGTTTTGTTCAGCACTCTTTGGAACTGTTGCTTTTGTCTGCGACGCGCCAGTTCACGTGAGCCGCTGAATATGGTTTCATATGTCACTCGCTCGCTTCTAATTGTTTCGCTGCCTTCTTAATTATATAATGTATGTTTTCTTCAGCGGTTTTGGAGCTCGTCCTGGTTTTCTACGTACTGCGTGATTACGTGGGAGGCGCGATGATGTCACACGAACCTCCACCCCCCATGGCTTTCGAGCTCAACTCCATTACAGTATATTCAGAAAAATAGCTTCCAGTTATGACGATTACGCGTAGAATTTCGAAATAAAACCTGCCCAACTTTTGTAAGGAAGCTGTAAGGAATGAGCCTGCCAAATTTCAGCCTTCTACCTATACGGGAAGTTGGAGAATTAGTGATGAGTCAGTGAGTCAGTCAGTCAGTGAGGGCTTTGCCTTTTATTAGTATAGATTTACGTATGATTGTTGCTATTTGTGTTTGTAAAATAATTGTTTGATTGATTTTTCGACTACAGCTTTCTACATTAAGAAATTGTCTTTTTTATTTGAGTTACTTAAATTCTTTTTGGGCTATGAAAATCTGAAAAATGCCTACTGAAAAATGGCTACTAGGGATTTAGAAATTTTGCAAGGCATGCTGACTCTTATCACACACATGCATCTGAATCTGTCTGAAATACGACAAACAAAAAACCTCTGTGAAAATACTGAATATACTCCGGTTTAATTTCGCATCCATATTTTCTTCTGTATACACTTGCAAAAACCCTTTGCCTATGAAATCTAAACTAAGAAAATTTAAAAGACTTGTGACAGCTGGTAATAATTGTATTTTCCACTGTGACATAATGAACCATGAGCACCATCTGCAGAATAACGTTTCTAGTAACTTTAAAAGAAATAACAAAATTAACATATGATTTCATATATATATATATATATATATATATATATATATATATGTATACACATATATATCATTTTCATGCAGAATAAACGGAACGAAATTTGAGACATAACAGAAATCAATATCAAACAATGTGATAAGCATCCGTGAGGAAAAGAAAAATTTCATGTTACCTGTGTCACATAAACCACATGTCTGTTATCCAGTCACTTGCTCAGAATGTGTGAAAACAGATGCCTTTTACTAAAATATTCTTAAATAGTTACTTTTGGGAATAATCAGCATGGACATAAACAGGAGACTTAAAGATTCATGGGAGTAACATTTTAATGTCAAGATCCATGCCTCTCCCCACCATCCATTTATCAAGAGTTCTGTCTTCAATTAAAGTCCTTTCCGTGAGTATTTAGATTTCCTGATGTCCAAAGTCTAATATAAAGTGATTTGGTGTGAATGAGTATGGCTGCATGCATGAATGTGTCATACAATCATTTTAGAACCTCATTCAGAGCTGGATTCTGCTTCATGATGCATGCTGCTAAGTTTGGTTCTGACTTTTGCCATCCTTAATTGAATTAAATAGGCTCAAAAACAGAGATGGATGGATAGCTGAAGAAAAGCATGTCCCTTGTGTACAAGCCATATATTACAAGATTTTCTAACTTAAGGATGAGATAATAAGAGACCAGTACCTCATCTAAATCATTGTGTTCCCAAAGTGCCCCTTTCAGGAATAAGGCAGGATAGTTAATCCACTAGCTTCAGGTTGTGGATCCTTCAAACATTGTGAGGTACATTCTACAATACCTAAGAAGATGAATGTTCTTAATTAGGCATGAGTGAAAATTTTGCTGTTATCGAATTTTGCAATACAAAATATTATCAATATGAAATGTGGCCTTATATCATGCATTTTATGACATGATTGAAATGAAACACAAACACAAATAAAAACATCTTTCAACAGAAGCAGGGGATTTAAAAAAAATTAGATTTCAAAATTTGAAGTATAACATGACAAACTGAGTTAATTTTGGCAGAACTGTTGTTCATTGTAAAACTCTATGATAACAACAACAACATTTATTTATATAGCACATTTTCATACAAACAGTAGCTCAAAGTGCTTTACATAATAAAGAATAGAAAAATAAAAGACACAATAAGAAAATAAAATAAGTCAACATTAATTAACATAGAATAAGAGTAAGGTCCAATGGCCAGGGTGGACAGAAAAAACAAAAAAACTCCAGACGGCTGGAGAAAAAAATAAAATCTGTAGGGATTCCAGACCATTAGACTGCCCAGTGCCCTCTGGGCAATAGTGAATTGATAATGCATTGATAGTGAAAGTTGTCGGCACACAACGTAAACATCACTATAAGTTAGCTGGGACAGCAGGTTAAGTGTTTCACACACGCACACATCATATATTACAAGCTTTTTAATGAACTGTCCTCGGACATGTATGCTCATTTGAGAATTCCGTCTGCACCATCAAGGCTACCAAAGCCTTTCCCATTGCATCATACTTTCTGCCAATAATATTAGCCATTGGTAAAAAATACAGAAAAGTACTTAATTATATAGTATGTCTGATGCACCAAATTAACTGTCAGAGCTTTAACTAAGGTCCATTGTCTTACAAAATTTTCCAGGTTTTTGAAATTTTAAATGAATATATTTTACATATCTCGTTGGAGAAGTAACAGGATAGTTGCTTTGGAGGAAGCACTGCTGCCTTGTAACCACTGGAATGAGAACTTCTCAGATTGATTTCGCTTGTTTAAGTTTCCTACATGTAAGGATTTTTTGGTAAACATTTGTTCAATATTCTCTATGAAGGACTAGCATCCCGTCAATGGTGGTTTTTTCTTTTTTTTTTTTTTTGTATTTTTCTCTGTCAGGGTAAAATCAATACTTAATACAATGATGAATTCATAAAAGTATTGAAAGAGCTAGCTGAGAGAATTGAAAATTAATCTGCCTGAGGCAAAATGCACATTATCAGATATAAATACATGCATGCCTGTTTTGTAGTTTTCTGTGGCAGATGTTCAGCTCATATGTCTAGTTAATCTTTCACAATGATAACATATACATATGTTTGAATTACTCTGTTTGGTATTCAGAGCTTCTGAGAGCAGTGGTCAGCCCTCGAAAAGTGAAGGGAAGTGTGGGCAGCCAGGTGTCCTTGTCATGCAGCGTAACAGGATCTGATGACTATGAGCTATCTTGGTACCGAAATGGCGAGATCATCAACCCTGGGAGCAATATACGCATCCTTGGAAGGAATCGTGAGAACCTGATGGTGGAAGGAATGGCTAAGAGTGATGGAGGTGCATTCCAGTGCTTTGCCAGAAAAGGCAAAATGTCAGCTCAAGATTTTGTACAGGTCATTTTAGAAGGTAAAGTTCTATTTATTTTTTGTTTGTTTTTTTTAATTTTTATTTTTATTCTTTAGACCTTTGAAATGCATTTTAGAAAGGGAAAAGAAATCTCCTTTCTTGGTACTTGTTATTGCAATTCTAATATCCTGCCAGCATGCAGTGGTGTGTGAAAATCCTATTTAAACTAAACTCTGCTAAATTTTGTGCATAGAGGAATTCATGTGTTCCCACCAGTTTACATTTCAGTTTGTTCAGATTAATTAATAAGGTTTTGACACATTTAGTGGGTGTGCTACAATGTCTACAGGGTTTTTTTTTTTACGGTGGCAGGAGTGCCAACCCTGCCACCAACCCCTACATTTTCCCTGCAAGTTGTATGTATGTATGTATTTGTAGTTGGAGATCCACAATATTATTATATATGTATGTATATATCCTTTAACACTACTTTGTTGAAAAATGTATTGAATAAATAAAAATGATCGAATTCAATGTTCTGGCACAGACATGAGCTTTAGAAAAAAGTTCTACTTCTTTTTAATTGCATTTCTGCTTAAACAATTACACTTACTTTGTGCAAAGAAAACACATTAAAGCAGCAATAATATGTACTGCTCTTATGTGTGCTGATACCTAAGGGAAAGAATTATTTTATAAAATACTTTATCATAAAAACAATTAAAATTCTTTAACTGGAGAAGGCATGAGTTGTAGTACACATTTCAGGTTTAAATGAAGTTACAATCAAAATGAGTACATCTGGAGAGGCATGCTTTGACTTTGGAGAGCAGAAGAAGGTAATTGATTCTTGTGAAACCTGCTTACTAATGATGGCTGCAGAGCAGTCACAGTGTGGCATCTATTATTAGAATATTAGGAGAATGCTGACATTGCCTACCTGCACCCTGTTTCTGTGGCAACCATATCCTGTGGCCATGGATCTTTATAAAGGGAGTATTGATAATCTATAATGATGTAGAAAGTGTGCAAGTTATCAGAGAGCGACAGCAGGCAAGATTTCAAAGCTACTCAGGTCTCACTGGGAAAATAATGTCGGCTTTCATCTTCGAAAAAGCCTGTCACCAAAGGAGAAAAAAAGGAGAGGGCAGCCATGCACTGTGAGTGTGCCTGGCGATTTTATTTGTTATGTGTCAGTTTTCATTCAGGATGAAAAGCCAGCAGCTCTTTGTTTCACAAGCGATGACAGCAGCCAAACTCTGAATAGAAAGTTGAAAGAGGCTGTTGATTGTTTTGTTACTCCCAAAGTTGTTTCGTAAATCTGAACCAAATTCTTCTACAATGGGATGTTAAAAGCAGCAGGTGTTTTTGGAGGCCTCTTAAAGGTCAGGGACTGTCATCCTTCTTTACAACTCAAACATTTGCTGTCCTTGTTCTATATTCAAAGACATACAATTTAGTAGTGTGTCTAAGTAAAAATAGTGAAAATGCTCAAATAAGCTTTTAAATAACAATTTATTTTAAGGGAATGTACAGAAGAGTGATATTACTCCTCATAAAGAAGTTAAAAAGAGACATAAAAATGTAAATGTTTTTAAAACGTGCTTAGTTTGTTTGGTTTGTGTGCGCCCACACACAAAAAATATACATACAGCAGCATTCTTTACAAAATGGATAAAAACATAAGGAAAATGTAAAAACTCAAGGACAATGTGAAAACATTTTTTAATTGTTAATAAAGTACTTTTATATAGCAAGCAAAGACAAACGTTTTATCTGTTGTCAGTGTATAAATAGGACAAAACATTCTCCCAAGTGTATTTAAAGGAGTCTAATAAAGTAAGTCAAGTTAATTTTACTTTCATTACATTGTTGTTAATGATTTCATGTTACCTTAAATGGTTAAATTCTTTGCAATACTGTTTAATTACAATTCAATTTAAATGTTTTCTCTTTCTGTCTCTGTTTACCGTTGCCCATTTTCAGATGGAACTCCAAAGATCACCTCTGCTTTCAGTGAAAAAGTGGTCAGTCCCAATGAACTGGTATCTCTTATGTGCAATGTGAAAGGAACGCCTCTTCCTACCATCACATGGACATTGGATGATGACCCCATTGTAAAAGATGGCAACCATCGAATCAGCCAGATCATCACCTCAGAAGGGAATGTGCTGAGCTACCTAAACATCTCCAACACCCAAGTTCGTGATGGCGGGGTTTACCGATGTGCTGCAAACAACTCAGCTGGTGTCGTCACGTACCAGGCTCGAATAAACGTAAGAGGTGCTTGTCAAATCAGCTCCTCCAAAACACACACATAACTCATTCTTATTGTAATGTTCATGCATGCTTGAAGAAATCTCAAAAGAACTAACCTTTACTGAACTCATTTCAGGATAGCATAGTATTGTATTTATCTCTGTTGTCTGTCTTGTTCATGCATGTCAATATATTTGTGTGTCTTGTGTGTCTTTGTTTGTGTCTCTGTATGTAAGTATATGTATATGTACACAGAGACGAACAATTTGCATGTGTATCTGTATGGGTATAAGTATGTATATATGCTGTGTGTGTGTATATGTATGTATGTGTGTGTGTGTGTGTGTGTGTATGTGTGTGTGTGTGTGTGTGTGTGTATATATATATATATATAAATATATATATATATATATATATATATATATATATATATATATATATATATATGCACACAAAGTGGGACCCAAAAATGTCGAGAACTGTTTTCTGGAGCCTCGAGAGGCTTTATTTCCAGCATTTGCTGCTAGTTGCGTGTACTAGACTGCACTCTACATCATTTGTCCAAGCAACGTCCTTGAAGAGCTCAACCAATTGTGTGATGCAGTGCAGAGAAAATGACCCGGATTGTGGCGATCAGACAAGGGGCTTCCTTATCACGACAAGGCTCCCACTCACACAACATTGACTTTGTGTCAGTTTCTCACAAAAACAGGATGACAATGGTTTCCCACCCCCCTCCCCCACTCCTCTGACCTTGCACCGTGTGACTTTTTCTTATTTCCAAGAATGAAGAAGGACCTTAAAGGAAAGCATTTTCAGGATGTAGAGGACGTCAAGAAGCAAACGATGGAGGCATTGAAGACTATCACTTTACAAGAGTTCCAGAACAGTTTTGAACAATGCAGCAAGTGGTGGGACAAGTGTATTGCATCTCAGGGAGAGTATTTTGAGGATGATTCAATTTTAGAAATGTTGTGAGAAATATACGATTTGTCAGAAAAAAGTCTTGTTAATTTTGGGTCCCCTCCCTTGTGTTTGTGTGTGTGTGTATGTATGTATGTATGTATGATGTATGTATATATATATATATGTATATATATATATATATATATATATATATATATATATATATATATATATATGTATATATATATATATATGTATATATATATATATATATATATATATATATATATATATATATATGTATATATATATATATATGTATATATATATATATATGTATATATATATATATATATATATATATATATATGTATATATATATATATATATATATATATATATATATATATATATATATATATATATATATATATATAATACATTACAGAACATGTATATACCTGCATATACATTCTGAACATACAGTTAGGTCCATAAATATTTGGACAGAGACAACTTTTTTCTAATTTTGGTTCTGTACATTATCACAATGAATTTTAAATGAAACAGCTCAGATGCAGTTGAAGTGCAGACTTTAATTCAGTGGGTTGAACAAAAAGATTGCTTAAAAATGTGAGGCAACTAAAGCATTTTTTTAACACAATCGCTTTATTTCAGGGGCTCAAAAGTAATTGGACAAATTAAATAACAGGAAATAAAATGTTTATTTCTAATACTTGGTTGAAAACCCCTTGCCAGGCAACGACAGCCTGAAGTCTTGAACTCATGGACATCACCAGATGCTGGGTTTCCTCCTTTGTAATGCTCTGCCAGGCCTTTACTGCAGCGGCTTTCAGTTGCTATTTGTTTGTGGGCCTTTCTGTCCGAAGTTTAGTTTTCAACAAGTGAAACGCATGCTCAATTGGGTTAAGATCAGGTGACTGACTTGGCCATTCAAGAATTTTCCACTTCTTTGCTTTAATAAACTCCTGGGTTCCTTTGGCTGTATGTTTTGGGTCACTGTCCATCTGTATCATGAAACGCCGCCCAATCAATTTGACTGCATTTAGCTGAATTTGAGCAGACAGTATGTCTCTGAACACCTCAGAATTCATTCGGCTGCTTCTGTCCTGTGTCACATCATCAATAAACACTATTGTCCAGTGCCACTGGCAGCCATGCACACCCAAGCCATCACACTGCCTCCACCGTGTTTTACAGATGATGTGGTATGCTTTAGATAATGAGCTGTTCTACACCTTCTCCATACTTTTTTCTTGCCATCATTCTGGTAGAGGTTGATCTTGGTTTCATCTGTCCAAAGAATGTTTTTCCAGAACTGTGCTGGCCTTTTTAGATCTTCTTTAGCAAAGTCCAATCTAGCCTTTCTATTCTTGAGGCTTATGAGTGGCTTGCAATTTACAGTACACCCTCTGTATTTACTTTCATGCAGTCTTCTCTTTATGGTAGACTTGGATATCGATACGCCTACCCCCTGGAGAGTGTTGTTCACTTGGTTGGCTGTTGTGAAGGGGTTTCTCTTCACCATGGAAATTATTCTGCGATCATCCACCACTGTTGTCTTCTGTGGACGTCCAGGGGCCTCATGTATGAACGGTGTGTACACACAGAAATGTTGCGTAAAAACTTTTCCATGTTCAAATTGCAATGTATAAAACCTACATTTGGCGTAAAGCCACGCACTTTTCCAGGGTACCTCATACCTTGTCGTACGCAAGTTCTCCGCTTGGTTTTGCAGACTGGCGGCACCCAGCGTCAAAGCAGTGCAACTGTTCCTATGTGGTTACTCTTTATTTTCCTGACGCGGCTTTATAAATACACTGAAATTAATCTCATATTGTTTATTAGTTTAATGCATCTCATTGTAATTAACCAGTAACAATATAATGGTCCACGGAATGGTTCAAACTATTCCAAATACCATAGCTGCTTTAACGCTGTTACTCTCACTGCACCTTCTTCTTCTTTCAGCTGCTCCCATTAGGGGTGGCCACAGTGGATCATCTTTTTCCATATTACTCTCACTGCACCACTCGGAGTATTTATATCACTGTATCTGAACTACACTCACCTATTCACTCTTTCTCTTCTTTCCAGCTTCCCACTTCCTCTGAAATCTCAGATCTCTTTTGCAAATCCAAGTCATCTACTTGTCAGCTGGACCCCCTGCCTACAGTTTTGGTTAAAGCCTGCCTCCCCTCTCTAGTCCCTCTTATTTCTGCCATCATTCACTCTTCTCTTACTACTGGTATTATTCCCTCATCTTTCAAAACTGCTGCTATAACCCCAATATTAAAAAAACCTGGTTGTGATCCTACTAATTTCAATAATTTTCGCCCCATTTCTAACTTGCCCTTTATCTCCAAAATTCTTGAAAAAATAGTAGCTATCCAACTTCATACCCACTTGTCTCACAATAATCTATATGAGAAGTTCCAGTCTGGTTTTCGCCCCCTTCATAGTACAGGAACAGCACTTGTTAAAATTACTAATGACCTCCTTATGGCTGCTGATTCTGGTCTAATCACTATTCTCATCCTTCTTGATCTGAGTGCGGCCTTTGATACTATTTGTCATACCACTCTCCTTAATAGATTATCTTTGATTGGCATTACTCACACTCCACTTGATTGGTTTAGATCTTACCTTTCAGGCCACACTCAGTTCATACAGCTTAAAACTTTCACATCCCAACCCACCGCTGTTACTTCTGGTGTGCCCCAAGGCTCTGTCCTGGGGCCTCTTCTTTTTATTATTTACCTTCTTCCCCTTGGCAATATTTTTCGTAAATATAACATTAATTTTCACTGTTATGCTGATGACACCCAGCTCTACCTTGCTGGTAAACCCACCTCCTCTTTTCCACCACCCTCACTTATTGATTGCATTTCTGAAATTAAATCCTGGTTCTCTTCAAATTTTCTTAAATTAAACAGTGACAAAACTGAGGTTCTCCTCATTGGTTCAAAATCATCATTATCCAAAACCAATAATTTTTCTTTTATTATTGATAACTCTGTTGTTTCCCCATCATCTCAGGTCAAGAGTCTGGGTGTCATCCTCGACAGTACTCTATCTTTCCAATGTCACATTAATAACATCACCCGGTCTGCTTACTTCCACTTACGTAATATTAATCGCATTCGTCCCTCCCTCACTCCTCATACTACTGCCATTCTTGTTCATAGTCTTGTCACTCGGCTGGACTACTGCAATTCACTCCTCTTTGGTCTCCCTAATAAATCTCTTCATAAGCTTCAGTTAGTCCAGAATTCTGCAGCACGTATCATCACTGGAATCCCATCTTTTCACCATATTACTCCGGTCTTGCAGCAGCTTCATTGGCTCCCGATCAAGTTTCGTATTGATTTTAAGATTCTGCTACTAACTTTTAAGGCCATCCATAACCTCGCACCTCCATATCTGTCTGACCTTCTACATGTTGCCATTCCATCCCGTAACCTTAGATCCTCTTCCTCCACCCATCTGACCGTTCCTCCCTTCCGTCTAACCACCATGGGGAGCAGAGCTTTCAGCCGTTCTGCTCCCAAGCACTGGAACTCATTACCTGCGGATCTCCGAAATATAAAATCATATTCATCTTTCAAATGTAAACTTAAAACACATTTGTTTAAAATGGCTTTTTCTTCTTCCTCCTAATTATAGTGGTTTTGTTTGGTTTTAATTTTTAGATTTTCTGATGTTTTAAGTTGTTTATAATTGTGTTTTGTATTTATTTATTTGTTTGTTCGGTGTCCTTGAGTTCTCTGAAAGGCACCTTGTATAAATAAAAGGTATTATTATTATTATTATTATTATCTGAGTGGAGAATCGCAGCAGCAGCTGATCGGAAAGAGAATTATCGGTATACAGTATCAAGCACACGTTGTCTCAGCCACGGCAAAATGTTTCAAAACCTTTCCTGTACGGACCTCGTGGTTCAGAAACCGTTTCATCCCAAAAACTTTAAACGCACTTAATCAATTGCTCTTTGTAGAACTGTTTGTACTTATAAGTACAATCACCCCCAGTTATAATATTACACAACCTGAGCCAATTTATAAAGTGCGTATTTACATATGATGACGATATCATTTTTAAGATGCAATGCAGCCAAATGTGTTTATTATATTATACAGATAAAACTAACTTCATTTAAATAATCTATATTCTTCACTGGGACTGGCATGAAGCATAGAATAATTAAACATGTACTACGAAGATATTTCAATGTTCCTTAAACGTTTTGAAGAATCGGGGCTCTGAGCTTACAGATGGCTTAACGTCTATTACAGAGATGATTGCGTGGCGATCGGTTACTTGGAGAAAGAAAAGCAAGGACTGCAGGGGTGGCCACTCCAATATATATTGAATATAAAACAGAAAGAGAAAATAACGACACAGCTAAAAACGCAGCGGCAAATTTCGACAAAAGTTAAACTCTTGTGTCATGAGCACAAGGCGGCTATGCAGTGTCCACAACGGACGTGGCCATCCACCGTGCATAAGATACCATATTGACATTGGCGCGCGAAGGGCCACCGATTCTTTCTCTGCCCAGAAAGAATCACAAGCCACAAGGCTAGAGCCACCCATGAGTACTGCTGCAATAAATAATTTTTATTTTATTTTTATTCGAAGGTCACGCACAATCCACTGCGCTGTGAAATCCATGTTTAATAACATGCTTTAACTCCTGTCATCATGAAAATGATATCACATATACATCTTAGTATTTTAGTTATTCAGACAGCTGTAATATCATGAATGTAATGGATTCTGTGTCCAGTCGGAGGAAGAGAGCCGGTTTAAGAAGCAAGTAGTGATTCACACACATAGAAGATCACATACACAACAAAGCATTTAACGTGCTACTTTAATTACGATGTGATTTGAGAAACTGGTTAATTAAACGATTTAAAGATGAAGTATATAATGTTCTACTTTAATGACAAAATAAACTACATTATTAAAGTGGAAATTTTGAGATTGAAGTTGACATTTCGTGCTTTTTCCCCACTGTGTGCCTTTTTTTCCTCTGTACCCTGACAAGCTTTCATATAACACTCAGACACTGGGCTACAACTTGCATTTTCACGGCGACTTTAAAATCTGACAACTTCTTTTTTTATTTCCGGCACTGTGCGACTTTGTGAACGTGAGCTTTCAAGTTTCTCAAACACGCTGTCACTCGATCAACTTCCTTTTGTTGATTATACCACGGTTTAAATAAACAAATAGTATGTTTCTCCTTTGCCTCCACTTGGTATTCACTGAAATTCTTCTATTTTCTCCTGTGCTTTTCCCATTGTCTTTTCACAGAAGGCTGAGCTAAAGGGCGATTTTTGATTTGCATATTCAAAGAGGAGTAGGCGCGTGCACGAGCATAACTTTTTATGCTGACTGAAATTTATGGAGCGGAAGAACGCAGAAATTGGAGTGCGCACAGATTCCTGCATCTGGATTCTTCTGTGCGTACGCACATTTTGGCTTTTGTGCTTATGTCATGTTATAGTGCGTATTCTACGCATGGCGTTATACATGAGGCCCCAGGTCTTTTTGCATTGCTGAGTTCACCAGTGCTTGCTTTCTTTCTCAGGATGTACCAAACTGTAGATTTTGCTACTCATAATATTGTAGCAATTTCTCGGGTGGGTTTTTTCTGTTTTTGCAGCTTAAGGATGGCTTCTTTTACCTGCTTGAAAAGCTCCTTTGACTTCATGTTGTCTGTTCACAGCAAAATCTTCCACATGCAAGCACCACACCTCAAATTAACTCCAGGCCTTTTATCTGCTTAATTGATAATGACATAATGACGGACTTGCCCACACCTGCCCATGAAATAGCCTTTGAGTCAATTGTCCAATTACTTTTCAGCCCCTGAAGTGAAGGGATTGTGTTTAAAAAATGTTTTAGTTGCCTCACATTTTTAGGAAATGATTTTGTTCAACCCACTGAATTAAAGCTGAAAGTCTGCCCTTCAGCTGCATCTGAGTTGTTTCATTTAAAATTCATTGTGATAATGTACAGAACCAAAATTACAAAAAAGTTCTCTGTCCAAATATTTATGGACCTAACTGTATATGTACTGTATAAATGTGCATGTTTGATATATACAAACTCTGAATATAGTCTACTGTCATCATAATGGGTGTTGGTGTGTGTTTGTTTGTGTGTGTGTGTGTTTGATACATGCTTATTCATAAACCCATGTTCAATTGTCATTTTATTGCATTTATTCTCATAATAAATAAAAAAATAATTAGGATTCAATAGTAAAAAATATCTTGTAACTGCACTGTGTTCCACCAACCATAATTGAAAATCATTCTAAAATATTGTAAGATCGTCAGTAAAAATTAATTACATTTTTTTATTTATTTTATTTTTTAGCACATTTTTGTGTTTAGTATGCCCTTTGAAAGTTTTTTTTTTCCATATAGTATTAATCAATGATCCTATATATATTATTAGAGCAAATCTAAATCAGTTATTTTCATTTTGGATTATTGTAGTTTCATTTAACTTTCAGTGAAAATATTATTTCTACCTCATTATTTATATTTGTATCTTTGTCCCAGTACATTCATATATGTTTATAGTCTCATCTTGTCATTATCTTTACAGTTTTTCTTTTTCTATACAATCTAGTGAAGTTAAATGTAATTTGAAAAAAAAAATCAAAATAGAAGATTTAGTATCTATTTGTAGCATTGTTTGTGCCATATATCCAAATTTTAACTGAAGATGCTGTGATTTAAATGGGAAGAATATGTTGCCTTAAAATATATGTTAGCCATGGTTTCTTTTTTAATATATAAAAGAGGTCATGAATGAAGTTCTGTAAATAATGGACTATTTTAAGTCATTGCCTACACTTGTATGAGGCATGGTTGGACAGTGGCTCTGTTTGAGCCTCCTTGCTGGAGGGGACAGAATTTAACCCTCACAAGGTCTTCAGATGCTGACTTAATACTGTACCTTCCAGTTCTTCTTTTTTTTTTCTTTTTTTTTTTTGACCAAACACTGACAGTACCTCTTAGGTAACCTGGACATCAGATTTTTCACTCCAAATATATATTTATACTGATCGATCATCTTACCCTGTAGTTTTAGGGTAGATGATATTTAGGATGTCATTATAGGATGTAAGTAAGCAGTATTCTAAATAGAGAGTATGTTCCACTAAGGTAGATAGATAGATAGGACTTTATTTGTCTCAAGGGGAAATTTAGTTTTTAGAGAAGTTAAAGTAATACAGCAATATGGTGGTTCCAAATTGACCTGAAGGTTTAAAAATATGGAACAGCTATAACATGACATTTGGAAATTATTTTGCTCTTTGTAAGTCAGGGTGCCACTTTGCTAAAAGTATTAATAATTCTGAGCTGAAAAGATTACATTTAGGATGTTTTTATGGGTTGTGAAGAAATAATCTGTCTTAAATACAGTGGAAAATCTGCTAAAGGAAATGGTGGGGCAATACTGACCTGCAACTCATGGTAAAGTAAACATTTTTCAGAAACTGTACAAATAATGGGATGTTTAAGCTTTTTAGGTTTTTTTTTTATTTATTAATTTTGGGAAATGTTGTAAAAGTCTCAAAAGTTTAATTCAGATGCAAATATGAGGTGATTTTACTTATTTCAAAAACAAAACCAGGTCATATATAGGCCTGAAGATGTTGTAATTGTTAACATTGTGTGTGTGTTTGCAGTTTTCATTTTTTTCATGTTGTCAATGGATTTTTTTTACTGGTGCTTTGGCACCAAAAATGTGCACTTTAGATGAATTCAAGACTGTAAATCAGTCCAATGTGTATGCAATAATTTGACTGGTATCCCATTCAGGGTTTATTCATCCCTTGTGCTTTTTGCTTCAAGGATAAGCTCTGGCTTTTTGCAACCCTAGAAAGGAAAAAGCATTATTAGAAAATTAATTGATTAATATCACAAAATTCTCATTTGCCTATTTTTTGTAATTTCTCATTTACTTGTTTATTTTTAAGTTTTATTTTATTATGCCCATTGATTAGATACAGTTCCTATACTGCATATACTTTATTATAATAATACATCTTCCATATGTATTCTATGTAAGACGAAGAAGGAAGCTGTGTCAAACTTGACTATAAAAATGTCTCTCAGTAAACTTTAAAATAATGAAAGTGAAAGAATATGTAGGTGTGATAAGGACAGCAGACTGTGCCTTGTTTTTTCTACCTGGCGATTCTGATGAAAATCCATGGCCAAAACATCAATTCAAACATTTTTTCAGTTGTTAAAGCTGATAAGCTATCGACGAAGGTGCATTATGATCATGCACAGTCTATTCATCTGCTTAAATCTCTGTTATCTTCCTACATGTATGAGGTTGGAAACGCTTCTCTGGTCTTTCTCTAGTGCTGTTATATCTTTTTTTAATATAATGACTAAAACTGCACACTGCATTTCAGATAAGTCCTCACAAGTAGCTTATATAGCTTAAGTATAGCCTCCCTTGATTTTCACTCTGTTTATTATGGACTGTATGCCAACACCCAATTAGCCACCTTAATCACTTCTGTAGCCTGAGTAGTTGTCGATGGTGAAAAATCCATTGCAACCCCTGAGTCCTCGTCCTTCTCATAAGGTGTATATACAAAAACAACATTTTTCCTTTATCCGCAGTACTTAAAATTTATTTATATTAAATTTCATTAGTCACAAATTTGGCCAAATCTGAATTATGCCTGCCTAGGTCCATCAGCTGATAGGTTATCTGCCATTCCACTAAGATTATTTTCACTTGTAAATATAACCAGCTTCATATATAAACTATTGATGTTGATGAAAATATTAATATATCAGAAAGAGAAGCAGTCCCAGCACTGAGAGACACCACGTCACCTAATTTGGAAAATGTTTCTTATGCTATAATTTTTTTGCTTCCAGTGTTTAAGCTCAGTGTTAGTGTGTAAGAGAGCAAATATGCAGCATTATTCATAATGACACTCAGTTTTGTTTTAATTCTCTCCTTTGCTACTTCCTCCAGTGAGTCCAGAGTGCATCCCACAACTGAGCCTGCTTTTTTTAATTAGCTTGTCGATTTGGTAGGCCTCTCTCAAAGTGAAAGCCCTGTACACCATAGTGTAGAAAATCGCACTGGCCATCAGAGAGTTGTAGAAGATATGAAGTATGTCACTACCCACATTAAAGGGACACAGTCTTCTAAGAAAAAAGACCTTCTCTGCCCATTCTTTTATAGTTCCAACCTGTCATTGATGTGGACCCCCAAATACTTGTAGAAGTGGACCACCTCTACATCTACTCCAAGTACAATAAATGGATATAGCGGCTCTTTGATGTGGTAGAAGTCAATACCAAGTTCCTTGGTTTTGCTGGTTTTGTTCTCTTTGCGCCAAAGTTCAAAGTTCTTCACCTGACTCCTATAGTCTGTCTTATCCCCCTTATTAAAGAGATGTTTAAAGATTAGCCTCCCAAAAGTTGTTCTATTACATTAAATTTATATATGCAATTAGTTAGTCTTTCTTGACTCATTCACTGCATTGTTTTTTAATTGTGAATAAGGTTTTACTTTTTGATGGATTCTGCCAATTAAAAGTGTTCATGTATTAGCACTATACAAGGACATTTTTCCAACATTTGTTTCAAAATCTGATATGGCCCAGAAATGGAGGTAATTGCCAGGATTCCCACAAAACAATGATATTCTAGTATTTGGGTTATAATCATTTAATGCTGCAATTCTTTTATTATAAAGTATTACATTTCAATTCTGCAAAATAGTATAATTTATTATTCCTTTTTATCAGAAGCTGAAGTCTTATCCCATCATAACCACTAATATGTGTGTGTAACACTTACACCTACAGTACACATATAAAAGCCAGTGCAATAACATGTGCAAACACCAGCATATGAGCAACAAACATTTATACACCCTTAAAAACTGATACAGTGCATTTGTTATGTAGAATTCAGTGTTGTAAATATGTAAATATATTTTGCGTTCTTGCAAACTGCTTACAAATAGTATGCTGAAGCTGGCTGAATTGAGCATTTTCAGATGAGTTTTCTTCCTCACTTTCTCTTTAATTACATCAGTTGATGTACTCTAAAATTGGAAATAAAGTCAGCCTTCAGACATTACTATTGACTGGAGTTGTAGAAGAACCCCTAGTTAGTAGTGTGGTGAAGTACTGCTTTTAATATGATATTATTTGTAAATTGCCTATTTCACATTGAGGTCTTTCTGTAATACTGTGAAAATTAAAATACACTCAATCACATGACTTAAACATGGCAGAGTATTTCTTGTAGGGATGTCTCCAGCAGTGTTAATGTACGCAGTATACGATCTATAAGAATTTAGAATCAATTTCTTTTCTACTTCTTTCACTTCTGCTTGTTGCAGAGACTCCTATACCTATGCATGATGCAAAACCTGCAGGAGGAAAAAATAGTAAAATAAAAAAAAAAAAGTTAAGAAAATGAATATCTCCTACATAGAGTGAAGAATTTTAGTAGGCCAAAACATTGAGAAAGTGCAAGTGGGGCTTTGGTAAGTAAGTTTAGGGAGGGTGAAAAATCTTTTTTTTAAACTGTGGTTGAAAGTTCCTAATAGTGGCAGGTTGTAAAACATTGGCCATTCATTCTTCTTTTCTAATTGGCAAATCTTAGGCAAATATTCACTTACTCCACATTTACCAACATTTTCCTAAAAATTATTTTTTTGGAAGTTTTATTTTTTATTTTTCAAACACCTGGTCATCTCCATTTCATGGCACAAATCTCTTAAATAAAACTATTTAAATTGTTCTTAAGAATATGAAAATGACTATCTTTTTGTGATTTAATGTGATAAGCCTAATTGTTTTAAAGAGTTGTCTGGTTTTGTCTTTGTTTAGGTCCTGCAAGTATACGACCGATGAAGAATATTACTGCAATCGCTGGGAGGGACACCTTCATCCACTGCCGTGTAATTGGCTACCCCTATTACTCTATCAAGTGGTATAAGAATTCAAATCTTATACCATTCAATCACCGTCAGCGTGCCTTTGAGAATAATGGCACTCTTATGCTTTCTGATGTGCAGAAGGAAATTGATGAAGGAGAATACACATGCAGTGTCCTCCTTCAACCACAGCTCTTAATTAGCCAGAGCGTACATGTTACTGTTAAAGGTATGTTTCCAAAAAGGAATTCCCCTGCCTTGCATTGGAGTATAAAGGTTAATAGTGCTATTTACTGTTGTTAACAGTCAAAGCATTCCAGAATTTTTGTTAAGCAAGCAAATAAATTGTTTCCTAACTTGTACCAAAGTGTTATACCAGTGTTAGATTTAAGTGATACTTGTATTTTTGCCATATCTTTAGATACCAAACTTTGTCATTTTCCTTTCAGTTCAGTTTTTCTGTGAAGTTTGCTTACTTAATTGATCTGAATACCGACAATGAATGACAAGCATAGGGAACACTAGAGTAAGCAATACTAACCGCTGAAGGGCAGCTATTTTAGTGTTAGTGCTTTCATTAGTAAATAATGACATAAGTAATCAGAAAATGAAAAAGAACAAAATACTATAAAGCAAAAAATAATTTTTATGCATCTAAATTGCTGCTTCATTCAGCAAAGGTTTAGTATAACCAGTTTGCAATTTCAGGATTCATATTATGACCTGCAGGCAGTGCACCAACCACCCAAACCTGACACAGACAGACACCAGGCAGAAGTTTCAGCACCACACAACACAACAAAGTAAACAGTTCTTTCTTTCTTTCTTTCTTTCTTTCTTTCGACTGTAGCTCCTGGAATCACTAGTCACTAATGCCTGACATAGTAGGGCTCTGCTGCCTCCGCAGCACCCACAGAAGCCAACTCCAGATTCCAGTGTTTTCTGCAGGATTCTGTAGTGCTGCAGCAACCCAGGGGTGCTGCCCTCTAGTGTCCTGGAAGATATAATTCCCTGACCACGCGCTCTCTCTCTCTGTCCTTTCATAATATTGGTGTCCTGGCAGGATTCCTGGCCATCCATGTCAATATAAAAACGCAACATGGAAAAAAAGAGTTTGCTTAATTAATTTGGAATCCAATTAAAGAAGAAAGTCTTCTGAACCCACAAGGAAACCTCCAGGACTGAGCTTTACGTCCATTTATCTATAAAATCCTTTTCGTGTTATGTGTGCTGTCTGACTGTGGATAGCAATTAACTCATTAAAATCTCCTGTCTTTTTCAAAAGTACTTTTCAGCTCCAAACCCGGTCCTCTTGTATTTTAGTTGCACCTACTTTTATATTCTGTGTGTCATATTTTACAGTTATTCAAGACTTGGATTTTTATTGGACTGTAGTAAGCATTTATGTGTATAACAACCGTTTTAGCAGAAGCAGCCGCTCCCATTTATGATTCTGTGTCATTTGCACCTGTGTGTCAGCACTTCTTGTCACATCTTGTCATTCATGGTCAGTATTTGAATGTGGATATTGGAGCAAATTCCACAGAAAAAGGTGAATTAAAAAAATTTGAAAAAAGAAAATGAATCATTTGAGGGCATGGCAAGAAATACATATTTCTTTTATACATTAGTGCACATTTTCAAATGTAAAATATGAGAAGAAAAAACACCAAATAATTAAGCAATTAAAACAAGTTCAAGTGGGACTGACTCCATGAAACTGATTAGAATCAAAAGCCACAGACATATACTTTAGGTTGCAACATAGTAACTGAACTAGGGTAATAAGTGAAAGGGTTAGAAGTAAATGGGTTGTAAATGGGGAGAATGCCAACCAGTATCAGTATAGAGTTGTACTCAATGCTACAACAGTTGTCATATTCTAGTACTAACACAGTATATACTGTAATAAATACATTTGAATTTACATTGACTGTTTTGTTCTACTTCTTTCCCTCATAAATCATTTTGTCATTAAAGAAATATTAGTCTACAGCAAGTGTGAACCCCCAGAGGGCACACAGCTCCCCAAACACCCAGCACGACAGACACAAGAGCAGCAACACACACACTTATTTAGATGGGGAAATGCTTCCCCAATCACTCCCCTCAGCAGCACAGTACAGAAGCACAATATACAATGTAACACTTTTTTCTCTCTTCTTTGTCTGTTGTTCCACCTCCGCTGTTTTACAGGCAAGCTTTGTCCATCTTCCTCTGGACTCTGTCTCTCTCTGCGAGACAGCCGGCTCGTTTTTAAGCATTCCAGGTGGCTTGCTAGGGAGGTCTGGAATTACTCCGAGGTGTGATGGAATTCCAAATTAGGGTTCTTCAGGTCCCACAGCTCCCCCTGGTGGCATCCATGGAAACCCAACAGTGTTTAATCGACATATAGTAATTTCCATACATCCCTGTGGGAATCCGAGGCACCATTGCGACCCAGGGAAAAAACAGCAAAAACTGGTCACTAATTAAGAAAAGAGTTAGAATGAAAACTTGCAGCCACAGTAGCTCTCCAGGACTGGAGCTGGAGACCCCTGCAATAGACATATCCTATTTGTGCAAGTGCCTATGTAGCTATTTTGTCCTGTGTCCTGGTTTCTGTTTTATGTTAGTTTTTAGCAGGATAGGTTGGGACGAGAAAGTTATTAAAAGCATCAGTGAATGTCAAAAAAGCCTGTCCAACCACAGTTATTTCTGAGTATGACCAAATGTAATTTGAATAAATTATTATTATCTATACTAATAAAAGGCAAAGCCCTCACTCACGGAGTGACTCACTCACTCACTGACTCACTCATCACTAATTCTCCAACTTCTCGTATATTCCTTACAACTTACTTACAAAACTTTAGTAGGTTTCATTTTGAAATTCTACACGTAACGGTCGACAACGTCCGCCATGTTGAACTTTCTTATTTATGGCCCCATCTTCACGAAATTTGGTAGGCGGCTTCCCTGCGCTAACAGAAACCGATGTACATACTTATTTCGATGGTATGACGCCACTGTCGACCACTATTTTGAACTTTCCAACGTCACTAATTTTTTAACTTCCCGTGTAGGTAGAAGGCTGAAATTTGGCAGGCTCATTCCTTACAGCTTACTTACAAAAGTTAAGCGGGTTTCATTTTGAAATTCTATAGGTAACGATCATAACGGTCAACAACGTCCGCCATGTTGAACTTTCTTGTTTATGGCCTCATGTTCACGAAATTTGGTAGGCGGCTTCCCTGCGCTAACCAAAACCAATGTACGTACTTATTTCAGTGGATGATGCCACTGTCAGCCGCCATATTTAACTTTTCAACGGTCTTTGTTACTTATGGGCCCATCTTCAAGAAATTTGGTACGCGGGTTCCCAACGCTAACTGAATCCTACTTACGCATTATATATATCGTCCATAGCCTGCAGCTCGGTCACCGTGTGAGGTGGCGTTGGGTCCCCCATCCCAACGCCTCCCACGTTGTTGGCTGCCTGCCTATATAAGGCCTTCCGTCACTCCGGTCTCTATATTCCCTTCCTTGCTTCACCACGGGATTCACGTCTCCCTGCTGAAAACTACAGCCTTTTTATTTAATCCACGGCTTCTCCGCTGTTTTATTGTTTGTTTATTACGATTATTGTTATTGTGTAGGTATTTTAGACTTACTTTACATTGTTCAGGCACCTATTTCCTTTATCATTCCAACCGTACCCCCATTAACATGTCTATCGAGGTGATCACCATCGATCAAAGAACTGTCACTTACCGAGTGCTTTCCATGCCTGGAGATGGCACCTGCCTTTTCCTTTCTCTGTGTTACATATTGCAAGGCCATATCAGGCTCACTCTTGATATCCGGAGGAACATTGTGTCTTATGTATTATTAAATGACTGGGACAGGTTCAAGGTGTTGACTGATGACGGTACAGGAGATAATTATACTGCACAGGAGCACTATAAGAGTGAAATGCTTAAGCCCTTCACCTATGGTTCTGCATGCGAGTTGATAGTTGCCGCTGAATTGTTCGGTTGTTGCTTTCAAGTGTACCGAAATGGCCAAATATTTTACACCTTTGGAGAACCGCCAATGCCTCTTAAACATCTTAGATTCACAGGTAATGATTTCAGTAGTGGACACTTTGATGTTTATGAATGTTTAAACTCTTAAAAGCTGGATGTGAAGTTATCGATGAAACCGGTTGTACGCTTACAACACTTGACAGATGCTGAATGTCACTTCAACACAAGTCCTACAACAACAACAACATTTATTTATATAGCACATTTTCATACAAAAAGTAGTTCAAACTGCTTTACATAATGAAGAATAGAAAAATAAAAGACACAGTAAGAAAATAAAATAAGTCAACATTAATTAACATAGAATAAGAGTAAGGTCCAATGGCCAGGGAATATATACTGTATATTATATATTGGGGTTATTCCTTACAGCTTACTTACAAAAGTTAAGCAGGTTTCATTTCGAAATTCTACACGTAACGGTTATAGCGGTCGACAATGTCTGCCATGTTGAACTTTCTTATTTATGGCCCCATCTTCACGAAATTTGGTAGGCGGCTTCCCTGCACTAACCAAAACCGATGTATATACTTATTTTTCGGTGGTATGACACCAATGTCGGCCGCCATATTGAATTTTCCAAACGTCACTAATTCTCCAACATCCCGTATAGGTAGAAGGCTGAAATTTGGCAGGCTCATTCCTTACAGCTTACTTACAAAATTTAGGCAGGATTCATTTCGAAATTCTACGTGTAACGGTCATAAATGGAACCTACTTATGTACATATATACAGCCATAGTCTGCAGCTCGGTCACCGTGTGAGGCGGAGTTGCGTCCTTCATCGTCACGCCTCCCATCTAATTGAGTGCCTGCCCATATAAGGCCGTCCATCAGCATTACACAATTGAGAAGGCAGCAAAAGAATATGAAGCGAGTGACGCATACAAGCATATTCATAAGTGCAGCTACTGTGGAAACAAAGCACGGTGTAAACCTTAAGTTTAAATTAAGTTCATAGACAGGCTGCTGCTGGCGTTTGTCATTCCTACGACGAATACGATATTCGCAAGATACAAGTTTAATGAGAAGACACAGGGTATAAATGAGACTTTTGGTCACTTTGTAACGGAGTTAAAATTGCTGGTGAAGGACTGTGTTTATGCAAACGAAGATGAGATGGTCAGGGATAGAATAGTGTTTGGCACAAACTCAGCAAAAGTGTGAGAGAAACTTTTAAGTTAAACACGGAATATAACTTGAACACAGCACATCCTCCAAATATGAACCTGATTGAAAGAAATAATGATAATCCAATCCTTGATGACAGCAACACTCATAACAGTCACAAAACAATTACATTGACAATCATGTTACGTTATTTTTAAAATGTTTTCTTTTTCACAACTTCTTTAACACACTACTTCTCCGCTGCGAAGCGCGGGTATTTTGCTAGTTTATTAATAAAACTGAAGTCTCAGTTACTATCAAAATGGTTGCCTATTTTGTACACTATTATGGTGATTTACAGAATATAACAAATGAAGTGGTAACTGCAGCACCACTAAAAATTGTTAACATGCTTTATAGTTGATGGCGGATAATGTAACATTCTATTTTGAAATTAACAGTTCTTATTCAGTTTTCATCTCTCACTCTTTCTCTCTCCCCTTCAGTTCCTCCATTCATCCAACCCTTTGAGATCCAGAGATTTTCAATTGGCCAGCGTGTATTTATACCATGTGTAGTTGTCTCAGGGGATCTGCCAATCACCATTACGTGGCAAAAGGATGGACGGCCAATGCCAGCCAGTTTAGGTGTTAGCATTGACAACCTTGACTTCACTAGCTCCTTACGAATATCCAATCTCTCCTTGATACACAATGGAAATTACACCTGCATTGCCAGGAATGATGCTGCAGCAGTTGAACATCAAAGTCAGTTAATTGTTAGAGGTAAGTAAGCAGTTAAGTAAAACATAGGGGAGACAGACCTTCCATAACAGGAAAAAAACTGACAGTTAAATTGTCTACCATTCTGTGTTTTTTGTTGACCTTCTGGTGAATAGAGTATGTGCTTATGCAGATTCAAATATCTTTTATATGAAAAAGTTTTTGCTCCTTTATGATTTCCATCATTTAGTGCAACTTTTGTGAACAAAATCTAATATGAAATAAAGGACACGTAAGTGAGTAAATCACACTTTCAGCATTTACTTACAGTATATACACAGTTATACTTTACCAACAAGCACTAACTGAAAAATTATTGGCCCCTTATACGTAATAACTGTTTGTGCCACATTTAGCTGTGATGACTGAAACCAAACACTTGCTATTAACTCAAAAATTCATCTTTCAAATTACTTTGGGAGGGTTTTAGCCCACTCTTTCAGTTGCATTGGTAGATTTTCAAACATAAATGGCACCTTTCAGATCCTGACACAGCATCCCTAATGGATATTGGTCCCCACTTTGATTATTCAGTACAGAACTTTGATTTTAGCTTTCATCCGCTATTCTGATTCTTTTGTGTTCTGGGTTATTGTCTTGCTGCATAATCTAGCAAGTCTTCAGTACCAGCCAATGGATGGATGACTGAATTTTCATAAATTTTCTGATACAGAGCAGATTCTGAGGTTACTTATATCATAGAATGTTGTTCAAGTCTTGAGGCAGCAAAGCATCACCACTCTTAACGCTGTATTTTAATATTGGCATGCTGTTCTTACAGTTGAATGCTAGGTTTCTTTGGTCGGTCAGTCAGTCAGTCAGTCATTATCCAACCTGCTATATCCTAACACAGGGTCCCGGGGTATGCTGGAGCCAATCTCAGCCAAGCCAGGCACCAGACATAAAGTTGTTTTAATATTTCCACTTTTGTCTTAACTTTTCATCATGTTTTACTGTAAATGAAAGTGTTTATGTTCACTTTGTTGTTCTCCAAAGAATTCTTTTTCTTTTTTTAACCCAGCCCTTTCTGATCAAGGGGGAATGAGCCTCTGCTCGGTAAAACCAAACATTTCCTTTTTGTTGTCCTGGGTGATTTTATGCTGCACCTTTACAGCAATATTGTTATGCTGGCCATCTCATGGAATATTTAACTAGTTCAGTGTTCATATGTTTATAGGGTTATTATTGTGAAAAGTATAGTGCACAATAAAATTTTTATTTGCATGTGCTATCAAAATGCAACACACCAGTAACACTTGTTTTCCATTTGGTAATTGCAGCTTTCACCATTTTAAAATGCAGTCCTAAAATCTTAATATTTTCTTTGTATCTCTTTCCACATTGGAAGATATTCACTTTTTTCCACTGATCTATTCATTCACTTCCTTTAGTCGCAGCATTATGTACTTCTTGAAGGATTGTGCTGATAACTTGACTTTGATAAGCAAGTTTTACATTGGGCACAGAATTTAATTATTCTGTTCTTTAGACTGCTTTCATTTGACAATAATTTTTTACATAGTGACAAGTTTGTGCAAGAAATTTTTTTTTTATTAAATAAATGATTTATATGTAAAATAAATAATTGCCATTTGTTCACTCAGGTGCCCTTTTATCTAATAGTAAATTTTGGTTGAAGACCTGAAAAAATTTGTTGTCAAGCGTTTGCCATAATAGGGGAGTCAGGAAGGAGCAAATACTTTTTTCACAGCACTGGAAATGTATATCTTATTCTTATCAGTCCACCACTCCAGAGGTCTGCTTCTTTATTCTAAGAAATTTAATTGATATTTGCATTGTCATTTTTACTTTTCATTTTATAACTGAATGCACCATTCATTCAATATTTACTCGTTTATTTTCTGTTCAGTTCCTCCTAGGTTTGTAGTCCAGCCTGGTGACCAAGATGGCATTTATGGGAAAGCTGTTGTATTGAACTGTTCTGCTGAAGGCTACCCTGTGCCAACTATTGTCTGGAATTTTTCAAAAGGTGAGTTTGTTGTACATTTCTGTCTGGTGTGCGTTTCATCAAGACCTTTTTAGGTTTTGATTTAAATCAATTAATAAAAATCCTTTTATTTATTTTGTTAGCTAGTGACATGAAATGTATGCTCACTCAGCTATATTTTGGTCAAAGGTATAGTTTCTGTAGTACTATGTTTATATCTTTAAAGGCACTTGCTTCTTTATAACATGTATTAAGCACTGTGATTGCAGACCATGACTTTATTGGAGAGTAACTTGATCTTGGCAACAGTTATATTTAAGGAATTTATATGGTATGAATGTGCAAAATAGTACATAACATTAGAAAGACTAGTCTGCTGGCAAGAAAGCTAAATTAAAAAAGCAAAAAACTAATGAAGTTCCAAAATACAGTATGAGCAAATTAATTAATGAGAAAAAGTGTATAGAAAATAGGTGACCACCACACAATTCCCATTATAGTGTCATCTCCATTTAGCCACCGCACACATTAAAAATACACAAACATAGCATTTGTTTGCATTTGCTTTGACATTATTAATTGCTGTCTCCTTGTTAAATTATGTACTAGCACTTTTTGAGTGATAAAACAAGGGTTGCTTAATTGCTTTCAGTACTCTTGTCATCATGATAGCAAGTAGCTAGAAAAGCTGTTACTGCAGCTGAGAAAGCAATGGCATCGTCAACATTTCCAAGACAGTTATTGAAAATAGCTATTAACGTTTTTGTTGTCATAGTGTTAACACTCCGCTCCATCTTGATTGTAATTCCTCAAATAGCTAAGATTCTGGTACAGAAAAGGCATTGCAGCTTAAGTTGGTGACCTGACTTCAGACTGACAGACAGTAATCTTGCATATTTACTGTAGAAGACTTATTTTATGTTTTCAGTGTGAATGATGATAAACTTTGGTTAAATATTAACACAGAGTTGACTAATGAGGGAAATGTTTTCATTTAGCCAAAACAAGCGCTGGAACTGCACCCTCTTGTGCAATTCCATTATTTCTTTTTCCCTGTCTGTTATTGTGGTACCTGCTGTTTTTACATAGTGTGCTAGAACAGGGGTCCTCAATCCCAGTCCTGGAGAGCCGCAGTGGCTGCAGGTTTTTGTTCTGACCTGGTTGCTTAATTAGAAAGCAATTCTTGCCAATAAAGCACTAACAAGCTATGAAATTAAATTAACTCTGCTATGTCAGGTCATTCCCATATCCTAGATTTTCTTTCCCTTTCTATCATGCAAATGATTTGAAGGCTAAAATGGACGAGTAATTCTCAGTCCTTCACTTTTTTTCTCTTCATTTTTCTTCCAAGTATTTAATTAAACCCAATAGTGCAGATAAATACACACAGGTGTAAATGTAAATAAGCTAAATGGAGAAATGCTGCTCTCTCTTGTCATTTGCATGTTATTGATAATAAGGAGCAATTAAAATAGCTGTTTAAGACAAAATTAAGCAATAAGGGCTCAAAATCACTAAAGTGAAGCAGAAGTGTTACTTTAGCAATAAGTGCTTTTTATTAAGCAACTGGGTTGGAGCAAAAACCTGCAGCCACTGCGGCTCTCCAGGACCGTGATTGAGGACCCCTGTGCTAGGACAACATAACCTTTTTGTCCAATTTAGATACAGACAACAACAACATTTGTTTCTATAACATACATTTAATTTTTTCACATTTTCATTTCTTTCTATAGCACATTTTCAGATGACAGATAATCTGGGAATCTAATCTATTGAAGTCACTAATTGATGTAATCTGGGTGGGAGAGCTATGGGATACACAAATCCCTGCCTTAGCAGCTATGCCACTCCTGGCAGTTATTGTTTACAATAAGCACAAAAATTAAATAAATTCATTATTTTTATACTAGCGAAACATCCAAATATCTAATAATTGTGTGAAGCTCATAGGATTGTTAGAGAGCACTGTCAATGCAATAACTTCAAAGCATATTGCTGTATTTGTTAATGATATTTCCAAAGCATTTACAATTATTTAAACATTTACTGGGATCACTAGTTTCTTTCATTTCTATGATTAAAGGATACATCAAAGATTGACAGTGTTTGCAAAAACATAAAGAATCTATTTATAATCCTTTTTCTTAAAGAATATTAAAACTGTTCCACATTTGACAAGAAATGACAAATTTATGACACCTGAATTACTTGATATTAAGTGATAGCTTTGATCTGAAAAGAGCAAATTATAAAAAAAAAGTTGCATTTCTCTAATCATTTGCTACTAGAGGCAAGCAAATATTCTGTTATACAAGAGAATATTTTTCCGAGTGTTAAGTATAACACTGTCAAGATATGCTCTAGTAAGAAAACAGACCATGCTGGAGCTGTTACTCAGCAAATGTACTTCACTTCACTATTTCATGTACAGTAAGAATGACTCTACTGTTGCTAGGCATTTTCTCCCAAGCTCAATTAAATACTGCTGAAACATTACATTGTAAAAGTGAGAACACTAGCTTTAAATGCATAGAAAATATACGGCTTCTCACAAACACACGCTAACATACACATGTTGAAGTGTGATAAGGATCTCAAGGTTATTTAGCTGGCTACTGAAAATTTGTTCACATGAATTAACTTGTACTTGTAGAAAATTGTTCAGAGAAATATACTGTATAATGTGCCTCTGGCAAGTTTTATTCTATATGAGCAAAGCCTTTGTGAAAGCTAACACAGTGTGTGCATGCTTTTGTGGCCAAAAGGTTACATCATTAGATTGCAGCCCTTTTAATGTATTATAACCCTACTACAAGACTCCTATTCAGTCTACATACTTCGGTTTGTATTTTTCACTTTGTGCCCTTTTAAGGCTGAGGTGGACTTAACAAAAGATGGTTGGATTTGTGCAATGTAACTGTGTACATGTAGAAGTACTGAATGGTAGAATAATCTATTGCACAAGTTCAAATGATTCTGTCTAAAAATAGCATTTTTTTTTTAAAAAATGGCAGTATGAATGATGAGTATGTGTAAGGGAGGCTTTGAGATAGACTGCAACCTTATCTACCTGTTGCCGTCAGAACAGGCATTAGCCCCTTATCCCAGAATTTCACAAAGCAGGTAGAAAAGAACACTGTGTAGATTCATTCGGAGGCACTAGTTTAGTTTATGGGTCATTGTATTACTTCAACTCACTAGTGTGATTAGAGAAAATAATCACTGTAAAGAACTGTTTTATGTTTGGCCATCTCCCTTTTGGGTCTCCTTAAAACTCTCTGTCACTTAGTAACAGTAAATAAATGAAGTGAGAACTACACTCCTTTACAGGGGCAGGCAGGAGTGCAGCAATTATGATTGGCAAACATCATATTGTTATGATCAGGCTGGAGAGGCCCGATGTGGTGGAACAGCTACCGAACACTGTGCTGCGCTGTTCTCACACACCATGCTGCTCTTTTTTTGTCCCACACTAGCCACTCACTCCATGTTTTATGTGCATATTGCATTGCACCTTCTGAAAACACAGTGTTCTGTAGCTTTCCATGGCCTTAAGATTCTCCAGCCACTAAGAAACAGAGAAGAGAGGAGACGTACACTCTTTAAATACACATACAGGTGTACATGTCGACAGACAGATCATCGTGATTAAAAACCTGCTTGTTCCATGATCTTTTGAGCGGACAAAGTGAATAAAGGTGGGAATGTGATTTCTCTCTGTGTATAATTTCGGTAGCTCATCAGGCAGGCAGGTGTTACATTTTGGTAGCCCAGTAGAAAATGCTGATGGGCCCAGGACGTCAGGCTACTGCATTTTGCAAGTCCTGCTGACCATTAGGTTTCCAAGAAAATCAATTTAGCGAATGTCAAAGGTTAAAAATTTTAATTCAGAATTTTGAGGCATGGCTACACTACTACCAAAACTTAACTAAACCACATTTGAGCCAGCTAAATTATTTACACTTAACTTGCTTTATTCATTTTACAAATGAATTTTGCTACAACAGTACAAGTATTATTCCAAGGGCAAACATCTTTTGTACTCCTAAAGTCAATGTCAAATTATGCGACTTATAGTGATGTCAGATTTACCGAGTGTAGCTGTTGCTCTTCTTATCCCATGTCAGTTTAAATGACTGACAGTCACTGTCCATGTCAGATTTACTGACTAAGTGCAAAACATTTAGCGCAGTTGTTGTTGCCCCTTTTTCTGACGGCTAATAGTGTGCTTGCTGCCTGATGAAGCTAACACTGTAGGAAGGGTTAACAGGTGTGGTGAATTCAGCTGCAGTCTCTGCCCTTTATTCATTTTTCCATTCTGTTGGTGTATATAAGACGTCAGAAAGACAAGCTTCTTTTCTGTTTGTGAGATCCAAAACGCCCGCATTCCTTATTCCTTGTCACTCAATGCAGTATACTTCTGGATGTAAGCTCTTATAAACACAGAGTCAGCCCCCACAACTATGAAGTGAGTCGCTGGGCATATCACATTAGCCCACTGGCTTCATGGGAGCGTGTGGCTGACTGCCTCTGATTCGCTAAGATTATGTAAATGAAGGCTGCTGTGGAAATTTGCTGGAAAAGTTGAGTGATTTGACATAGCCATAACATGTATACTTGCTTATCCTTAAATGAAGCCGCTGAGAACGATAATGTAGCATGAAGATAAGGTTCCTGGGTAGGAGACAGTAGCTGTACTAGTCTTCTTACTGTTTTTCAACCTGCCTGCCTAAATTAACTGAAATATCATCAATACTTTGATGTCACTACCTAATTCATATCCTGCACAGCTTCTTTGATCTTAAAGGCAGATATGCTTGTGTGGTGCTCGTGTGGCGAAAGATGCAAGTTCTATCAAATACTCTATCAAAGACAAAATGTTTTTGTCTTTCTTTCAAGTGAAAATTATAAGTTGAAAATGATGTAAAAGATTGTTTATGCCAGTAAAAGCCTACCATTCTAAAACCTGTCTCCCAAGCAAGAAGCCTACTGGTTAATAAACTAATGACATAATCAGTCTTTTCGTTTTTTTAGCAAAGGTGGTTGGAGGGGGGTTTTGAACTGATTGGCTAGGGAGTGGTATTCTCTCACTATAACTGCTGGATTGCACTCAAAAGATTTACTATGAAATGAAAGTACCTCAATGAGATAATTGCTAAAAGGATCTTTTGGAAGAGAGGTCTGACTTAGTTTAACTCGGGTGTTTAATTGCCATTTGGTGTCCAGCAAACAATTGTATCTAATCCTGCTGAGTATATGAAAGACCCTGCTAAAAATCAACAGCGAAATTCAATAGCTAAGCTTCTTTACAGGCTGGACTTTTGTCTTACTTTGAACAGATGTTCACCCATTGCTAAACTGTGTAACCCAGTTCCCATCCTTACTTCTTCCAACATGTAACTGCACAATTGTCAATAAGCTACACATTCTAATGGGTGGGGACCAAAGGCAAATGGTACACAAAAGGTGAAGCCAGTGCTGCATTTCATATTCATCTATTATTCATATTAATTATATTAATTTAGATTTATATTAATACTTCTGCATATGCTAGTTCTTATATCTTATATCTTTTTTTCTTATACACTAAGGTTCTGTTAGAGAGTTTTTGGGGGTGGTGGGGACTCTGTGAGAGGGTCCAACATATCTTCAATAGATGGTGGTTTAGCACTGTTTTTTTTTTTTTTTTGTTTGTTTTGTTTTTTTATTTTGTTACCCTACTTACCCTAGGTCCTGATGTTCCAATCTTCCAGCCCATTGCTCTGAATGGCAGGATACAACTCCTCGTCAATGGCTCCTTGTTGATTAAACATGTCCTGGAGGAGGATAGCGGTTATTATTTGTGCAAAGTCAGCAATGATGTTGGAGCTGATGTCAGCAAGTCCTTGTACTTCACTGTCAAAAGTAAGAGATTTTTCTTTTTAGTTTTTTCAATTGATTTACTTAATTAGTATACATATTTATGTGAACTGTATGTACATTTGTGTAAAGAGTGTGTGTATATATACAATAGTATATGTGTATGTGTGTGTATATATATATATATATATATATATATATATACAGTATATATTTATATTTGTACATATGTACTGTATATTTAAATTTTTTTATTGATGTTTTACACTTTTAAAATGAGCAGGTTAGTGAATAATGAAAATGTATACATTTTTAAAATACTTTTCTTAAACAATACGTTAAACTTTCTTCCAGTGATATTTTATATCAATAGTTATTACTGTGACAAACTGTTTAGCAGAATAATATTCACAGCTATAAAGTGTATATTCTTTTTTATAATTTAATTTGCTTCATTTTAAGAAACTCCATATTGTTTTTATATACTTCCAGATAATTAAAGGAGTTAAGGATGCATTACTTACTTTGCTTACAGTAGACTGGAAAATAAGGAATGAATTAAGTAACAAGCAACTTGTGCAACTCATATTGTTTGTATTCTTCCTCATCTCTGCCTCTTGACACACCCTTCATGTGCACCCTGCACTCTGCCATGCCTTCCTCGTGTTTTATACCCTTGGTTTTGCCTGTCTTATTTCATTGCCTAACATTTATGTGATTGGAGGCACTTCCCAGAAGTGCTAAATCCTAAGCAAGATCCCAGTCACTGTGGCTCAGTCCATTCATTGAAATAAGATGACTTCTGCCAAAACCAAAATGTCGAGTCAAGTATTTTATTGTCATATCATCCATGCACAGTGTTGTAGCATACAGTGGTATGAAATAATGTTTCCCAGGACTGCGGTGCAACATATACTATACGTAAACAGAGGACAAGTGCAAGACAGGTAAAGAAGTATACTGTATTATGAATAGATAGCTAAATAAATAAATAATAAATAATTTGTAAGTGAATATATAGTGTAGCCACCAAAGTGTAAGGCAAGGTCAGGCACGGGTAAAACGCGTGCTAAAAGAAATCTCTCGTCCAAAAGTTCATTTTAAAATTATTTAGTGAAAGTTAAAAGCAAATAATCCACACAAGAATGAAATAAAAAATAGTTACACATGTAGAATAAAAGGCCAAAAAAAAGGAAAAAATGTATCTTCTCTAAACTTAGCTTTTCTTGAGAAACTTTAGTTATTTCTGTACTTAAAAGTTCTTTACTTCTTCGTCTTTACTTAAAGATTCTTAACTTCTTAAATACTTAAAAGATTCTTAGCTTCTTCTTCTGTATGCTTTAAATGTATGGCACAGCACATAAATTAAGTGCTGCTTTCTTACATATTTACTTCACACACTCAAAAGGCCCGTAGGCCAGTTGGCATGGTTTAAAACCTTATGCCTTCCACACCTTACTCATGGCAAGGCTGTCACTAACTGAAGAATAATGTTTACTCAAAGCTGTTAGAAATGGCAAGAATATACCAATATCTTAAGGGGGTTATAGGAACCTCCCATAGATTATGCATTGTCATCTAGTAAAATATTCATGAATCTTATAAAACTAGGAAAATGGCTCTTACATATAATAATACATTAAAAGATAGTAATAAATAAATAAGAACAACTAATAAAAAAACAACAGTAGTAACAAGTGTAACAAACAAACTGCATATAAATAAGCTAATAAGAACAGATCTGAGCCCAGGGGAGCAACACAGAGTTCAGAGTCTGGACAGCCAAGGGGTAGAAGTTATCGTAGAACCTAGCAGAGCTGGTTTGGATGCTACAAAGAAGTAGGACAAAGAAAACCGTGGAAGGTTTGACAGCAGTCGTTTACAATGCTATAGTCTTTGCAGATGCAATGCTTGATAAAAACATCTTTAATGGAGCGCAGAGAGGACACGTTGCTCTTTTCTGCTAACTGTTGTAGTACTTTACTGTTAGCGTCACTGTATTTCCCAAACCAGACAGTAATGCAAATGGTTAGAACACTTTCAATAGTGCCCTTGTAGAATTTGGTGGGAATGGGATGGGGCTGGGGTGGTTGGGAAGTAGGCTTGCCTTCTTCTGCCACTGGAGCAAATGGAAATTCTCCTGCTTCTTCTTGGCTATGGAGGTGGTATTAATTTACCAAGTAAGGTCAGCTGCCAGATGCACACCAAGTTATTACTTTTCAACCAGAGAGGGAGAAACCATTTTGGAGAGAAGGATCAGGAGAAGATGTAGCCAAAATATGTACAAAGTTTGTAGCTGGAGTCAGATTGCACTGTTTTTGAACTAAAATCAAAATCCAGAAGTCTTAGTCATACATGGAGTATAAATTTCAAGAACCACAGGAAAAATAAACAAAATTGCACTTTTAAATGAATATCCACACTCCCACTGACTGGGACGTATAGCAACGAGCTTATGAAATGCTATTGCCCATATAGAGGACAAAATAGCAGTGCTAATGCTTAAAAAATAATTTCCAAGTTCTCTAAATTTTGTAACAATATTACTTGGAAATTTGAAATATCCTTAGTCAGAAACCCTTAAATAGGTAGAAAATTAATGTTTTTAAACTTAATAGAGAGTTAATAAAAGTTAAAACCAAAATCCCATCATAACAGCGTTTTTTTTGGAGTACAGTTGCAGGAATGTATTGCCTGTCCTTAGCCAGTTATTGTTTTATCAACAAGCATGGGTATAAATTTTATATTTTAAAAAGAACTGAAGAGCTATGCTGCAATTTTATACAATCCATCCAGTGAGCTAAGAAAGATTTTAAATTCCTGATCTACTTGTATTATTTGTATTAAGTTATGATTAGACAGACAGACAGTCTGTTCTTTCATAAAAAATAGCCTGTCTTCATGTTACAAATGAGCTGTGCATGACTTTTTTCTATGGTGTCTGTCTTTACTTTACTTAATAAGATTACCCTTATAGAAGCCTGAGTGAATATAATACATGTCCATGTACAGTATTTAAGGTAACTGGGCCTACAGACCACAATGACGTATAGATTACTGGTTATAATCATTTCTTCAGTGGCTTCTCAACATAATTTACAATAACTATGGGGCATGTTGACATAGATCAATATCTTTGTGTTGACTTTTAAAACCTTTTTGAGTTCATAACCAATTGATTTTATGTTTTTATGTTATTAGCTGTTTTTTTAATCAGGTATCCCCCTCTCATGGGAAATTTTGGAAATGTTCAGGACTTACATGCTTGAGAACTCTCAAGTGTTGTAACAGTCATATTACAATATTTGAAACCTTCCAATTAAAAATACAATCAATTCAAAATGTCAAAGACAAAGTTAAAATACATTAAATGATAAAAAATCACCCTCAACCAATTCAGAGAGTTTTTAGGAGAAAGAAAAACACCAATTATGAAATAGTTTCTCCTATAGATTAAAACACCAGTGATTTAAAAAAAAAACCAAAAAAAAAACACAAAGGCAAGAGACTGTCAGACTTTTTTTAGAATAAAATTAATATACTATTGCCATATTCTGAAAAAAAAACTCTGCACTTTTCCATACAGTCAACACAGTCCCATCTGATGTTATCCATAATCTGCCATTAGAGGATTTTAAATTATTGGGAGTCCAATATTGTATTTCAGATAAGAAATTATCTTGCCACAAAATTTTAATAGTTTAGGGCTATCCCAAAAGATTTGGCCAGTGAGGTCACTGCTA
Source organism: Polypterus senegalus (assembly GCF_016835505.1). NCBI lineage: Eukaryota > Metazoa > Chordata > Cladistia > Polypteriformes > Polypteridae > Polypterus > Polypterus senegalus. The sequence continues at coordinate 121,410,944 of NC_053155.1, read as the reverse complement.
GAATGCATTATTTCTAATTCGAGTTTAGTCTCTAATATATTTTTTGATAAGTTTAATGTAAAGATGTGTACAATACACAGTTTTAATATATATTATATTTTTTATGCTAACATCTTTTGTGCAGACTGACGGAAAATGTCTGTTGTAAACAACTGATAATGAATGTTAAAACTATTAATATCACCCTTAATATAAGGTATTACCAGTAATAGGGAAGTGTCTTCCAAAACATGGCCTATGATGGGCTAGAGACCCTACAATGACATTAATAGTAGTTAGATATAGTTGCAATTTTTCCTAATTACTAGCTAAAATATATTCAGGTTAGGCAGATTCCCTTAACAAGGTATGTTACTTGTAAGAGCCTAAAACGATGAATTGAAAAAATTCCATATTTAAGACATATTTGATCAAAAGAAGTGAACAGATTGTCTTTGTCTCTGAAGGTCCAAATGTCTAAGTTAAAGAGGACTGACATATTAAAGTGTCCGGTAATTGAGCTGCAGAGAACAACATCTCTGACTTATAAGTACTTTTTACATTGGTTCCATATTTTAAGTGTGTAGCACACAATTGCAATGTTAGTAAATTAATAACTATTAATGACTGCAGTATAAAGAAAGTCAAGTACAGAGAAATTCAAGTGAGATTTTATTTCTAAGTCTAACCAACCAGATGCATTTCCATTACGTTCTATTTCCTTCCATTGTTGCAAAGTACACATATTTGCAACCCAGTACTAAACCTAGAAATCAAATAATTCCACCTTCTTCTTTCAATGTTGTCCATTCAATATGATTGCAATGTTTCCTTCCATAGAAAGAAACTTACAGTTGAGTCAAAGTGTTTGTATCAGGATGTATTTATATATGTATATGAGAACACCCTAAAAAGAAACAAAGGTTTTGTAATGATAGTTATTATCACAATATTTGTTTTCCCAATAACAATATAGTTTATAAAACATGCAAGAAAAATGAAATCAGCTTAGGCACAGAGGTTTAATTTTTAGGAAGGTTTTATACAATACAGAAGTAGAATCCTTTCTAAAGAACAATATGTTTATATGTATATAATATTTATTCTATGTGTATGTAATATTTATTCTATGTATGTAATATTTATTCTAGCTAATTGTGTATTTTGTAGCTCAATTGCTAATACCAAATTTAAAACTATAACTTACTAAAAAAAATGTTTTTAAAAATTATCTTAAAATGTCTTACCATATGATCATATGAAAAAGTTTAGTTTTTACATCTCAGGTATAATTTTATCAGTCTATTAAATTGTATTTGAAGAATTTTGACTTTTTCAGTTCATTGACATTTAAATGCGTTGTGTCTTAAGGTTCTGCCACAGCATTTTAATTGAGGTAAGGTCTGGACTTGGACATTCAAAATCTTTGATTTTTTTTTTTTACCCATTTATGTGTAGATTTGCAAGTGTGCTTAGTATCACTGTCCTGTTACATGATCTAGTTTCAGGCAAGGATTAACTCAAAGAAGAGTGTAACAATTAATGATGAACTCAGTGATTGCAAGTTGTCCCTGTCCTGTGGCTACAAAGCAGTCTCTAGTAACCACCACTTCAAAACCATGCCTGATCCTTGATAGGAGATGTTCTTGGTTTTTTGCTAGACATGGTGGTGTGCTTAATGACAAAACAACTCCACATTGTTTTACTTACTGTAGAAAACTTAGTTTAAAACATCTTTTGGTTTATTCAGATGAAATCTGCCAAACTATGCCAAGTTTCCATGTTTCTTTTGGAAAAAAAAGGTCTTTCATCTGGCTACCCTTCCATAAAATGCATAATGTACTTGTTCAGTCTTTTCCTAATTGTAGATTCAGGAGCTAAAATGTTCACTGTATTGTCTGAGACCTACAGGCTCCTGGATGTTTATTTTGGTGTACTTCTGAGATTTCTCAGACCATCATGTGGTCATACTCCTTCCTGCTACAGAATTATGGTCTTCAAACTGGACTTTTGTTGCTTCTCTGAGATCAATACAGGCATTATTTGTCATAAGTATGGCGTTACCGTAAATTTAAGCTTTCCAAAATAAACTGCCCAAGGTCACGTTTTGTTAGCTTCTGAAAATGATGTGCAAGCAGTAAGGGTTTATCTACTTTATGACACATGGCTTCTATGTACAGTATTTATTGACTAGCAATGAACAAATCCGGAACAATTTGCTTTGCCTCAAGTTTGGCAGAACCATGGAAATGTTGTGGAACTACACCGAACTTGGCAAAATGCATTGAAGTCAATAGAGAAGGAGAAACTAGTTTTGACTGGATTAAAACAGTGCAGTGTCCCTGCATGCTAAAGAAGTGCATTTCCAACTGTGCTGATCTGAAAATTTTGTCAACAAATGTCCAATGACCAATAAGGTGGCAGTGTTAACCACTCTGCCAATATGCTTCACTGAGATAAAATTAATAAAATTAAATATTGGATCAGTACAATTTCTTGCACACAGTAGAAACAGGAGCAGAAGCATTCATTTACTGATGCTTAACCCCCACAGATTTCACTGCAGGTACTTGCCTCACTTGAAACGAAAACAATAGAATCCCAAAAAGCACTTTTGCTTGCTTACATACTGCTGCTGCTACTAAATAAGCACAGCAGTAAAGTACATGAATTCTTCACTAATTCATGTTTACATCATCTGCACAGTATTCTGGGTAATACAATTAAAGGGACAGGCTTATAGATAGATAGATATTTTATTAATCCCAAGGGGAAATTCACATAATCCAGCAGCAGTATACTGATACAAAGAAACAATATTAAATTAAACAGTAATAAAAATGAAAAAAATTAAAATAAAATTAATGTTAGCATTTACTCCCCCGGGTGGAATTGAAGAGTCGCATAGTGTGGGGAGGAACGATCTCCTCAGTCTGTCAGTGGAGCAGGACAGTGACAAAAGTCTGTCACTGAAGCTACTCCTCTGCCTGGCGATGACACTGTTCAGTGGATGCAGTGGATTATTCATGATTGACAGGAGTTTGCTTAGTGCTCGTCGCTCTGCCACAGATGTTAAACTGTCCAGCTTTATTCCTACAATAGAGCCTGCACTTCTTAACAAGTTTGTCCAGGCGTGAGGCGTCTTTCATCTTTATGCTGCTACCCCAGCACACCACCGCGTAGAAGAGGGCACTCGCCACAACCGTCTGGTAGAACATCTGCAGCATCTTACTGCAGATGTTGAAGGACGCCAGCCTTCTCAGAAAGTATAGTCTGCTCTGAGCTTTCTTACATAGAGCATCAGTATTGGCAGTCCAGTCCAATTTGTCATCCAGCTGCACTCCCAGATATTTAAAGGTCTGCACCCTCTGCACACAGTCACCTCTGATGATCACAGGGTCCATGAGGGGCCTGGGCCTCCTAAAATCCACCACCAGCTCCTTGGTCTTGCTGGTGTTAAGGTGTAAGTGGTTTGAGTCGCACCATTTAACAAAGTCTTTGATTAACTTTCTGTACTCCTCCTCCTGCCCACTCCTGATGCAGCCCACAATAGCAGTGTCATCAGCGAACTTTTGCACGTGGCAGGACTCCGAGTCATATTGGAAGTCTGATGTATATTGGCTGAACAGGACCGGAGAAAGTACAGTCCCCTGCGGCGCCCCTGAATTGCTGCACACAATGTCAGACCTGCAGTTCCCAAGACGCACATATTGAGGTCTGTCTGTAAGATAGTCCACAATCCATGCCACCAGGTGTGAGTCTACTCCCATCTCAGTCAGCTTGTCTCTAAGGAGCAGAGGTTGGATGGTGTAGAAGGCGCTAGAGAAGTCCAAAAACATAATTCTTACAGCACCACTGCCTCTGTCCAGGTGGGAGAGGGATCGGTGAAGCATATAGATGATGGCATCCTCCGCTCTCACCTTCTCCTGGTATGCAAACTGCAGAGGGCGTGGCGGACCTGTGGCCTCAGGTGGTGAAGCAGCAGCAGCTCCATGGTCTTCATCAGATGTGACGTCAGAGCAATAGGCCAGAAGTCATTCAGCTCACTAGGACGTGATACCTTTGGGACAGGAGTGATACAAGATGTTTTCCAAAGCCTTGGAATTCTCCCCTGTTCCAGGCTCAGGTTGAAGATGCGCTGTAGAGGACTCCCCAGTTCCAACACACAGGCCTTCAGCAGTCGTGGCGATACTCCATCTGGACCCGCTGCTTTGCTGGCACAAAGTCTTTTCAGCTCTCTGCTCACCTGGGCTGCTGTAATTGTGGGTGGGGATGTCTCACACATACTAGTCCATACAAAAAGATATTACCTTTAAGATATAAAAACACCAATACATTCCTAGTTTCCTTCTGCATTATGCTTAAATCTAGTTTTATGCTAATTTTTATCATACCAGTAAAACAACTCTTGTTTAATTCATACTGGAATAACAATTTCATCCAGCATACCATTTGATCTGGCATGCAATCCACTTCTAAGATCAGTGTCAACATTAACTGGTACAGCTCTGTGATGTCAATCTGGCCTTGCAAAGCATCATGAGATGCTGGGAAATAAAACTGTCTAAGCCGGCCACACAGTGAATCTCCAGGAAAATATTTGTAAAACAAGGTCACCAGCAAATTTAGTAATTTCACAGCAAAAACGTTTTGACAAATTTCACCAATCAACACTATTATTGACATATTTTTTTGTTCAATATATGCTGAAAATCATTTGTGATGCAGTATTTATCACCTGACTTTATTTATTCAGTTTTAGGCTTTGACAGTTTTTAGTTATGCCCTGCTATTTAAAACCATAAGTGAAAGAGGATGGATTATTTTTGTACATTGGGGGGAAATCTATCAAAAAAAATCTAAAAGTAGTTTAGTCATAAATGCATTAAAAGCTCCTTTAAGAAAGTGCATCACATTGTTGGTTACATCACAGAAATTGTAATTACTTCACTTCTTTCTTCATAATGCTGTTGAAGGTGAAATTTGTTTTTTTTTTTAAACAGGATTACTTTTTGTCCTGAATTAAAGTGAAATCAATTCAAATGATTAATAACACAGTATAGCTTCATTCATCTTCAAATGGCAATTAATAGTGCATGTGTATTGCATTTAACTCCCTTTTAATTTATCATTACAAAAATCATGTCTTATTATTTTAAACCAAATATCCACATTTTATGTCAACTTTTTGTTATATAGCTTTCCCAGTAAAATGTCCACTCAATATGACTTTACTGTACTTTGATAATCATTTTAAAGCATGTCTTGGTTTTGTTAAAATTAGCTATTGCACTTATTTGTGAATTTCTGTCCTGTCAGAATAAAACCAGCAATGAAAAAAACTGAAGATGTAAACCTTTTTGATAAACAGATATTTTGAAATATGTTAACTTGTTTCCATCTACTTCTACTCTGACCATCTTTTGTAAACTTTTTTTTTTGGACCATAGCGTTGGAATGAATGGATATTATAAGTAACACTTTAGCTTCAGTCTAGTCCTCAATATTCAATAATTTTGTGACTCTAAGAAAGTCACTTAACCTTTTTTATGTAAAATGTGAACAGTTATATAAATCTAAATAGCTTTACTGCATTTGTAGGAGTCCTTGGGATTTCAATATAACTTCACTATTTTTTGCTTGCTTAAGGATGTTTTTAAATATACAACTACTAAAGGACAGAAACATGAATGAGTAATATTCTTTTGGGTTTTCTACATATTGATTATTTTAAATCTCTTTCATTTGTCTTAAAATTCAAATGGGCTTGAGATATTTTAATATTTAATTTATGCTGATTTAATTCCTAATTGAACACCACAAGTACTTAATGCATATTTGTTCCAAATTTTTGCCCTTTCAAGTTTTTCCCCTATTAGCAATTTTCCTGACTGTTTCTCAACTTGCAGGATGAGGTCAGTAGTTTTTAGAATTTTATATAGATATTATGAAAATATACCTGAAAATACATATTTATAATTTGCAGTAAGGTTATACTAATTGTGCATACCTTAGGCTTTGTGGCAGATGTTCATTTTGTTTGTTTTATTATGTTTATGCATTTAGATCCTGTTGCTGCTTGATGCCAGTGTTTTTTGTTTTTTTTAACCTTTTCTATTGTCAATTCAGCTTCAGGGAGTTAAATGCGAGGAAACCTAAAACCTACAGAGATGTAGTTTAAAGATGACTCAGACAGATGAGGTATGATCTGGTTGTAAGAGTTGGGCAAAGATCAAATAACAATTTTAGTAAACAGTGTAGAAGGTAGCCTAAAACAATCTAAGGAAAATTAAATGAGTGAAAAATGTGAAACCACAAGAGACCCGATTAAGTGACTTGTTAAAAACGGGGTTCATATATTAAGGTAGTAGAGTTGGCTGGCAAGTAGCTGATGGATCAGTCAGCAAGGACGTGAGAAGTGGGCACTGGTAGGGGTGGCAGACAACAAGTACTGCATGACAGTACCTCTCCCTTAGGGCATGACATCCTAATGAATTCATATTAATTAACTGCAGAAGAAAGCAACGACTATTAACCTAAGACTCCTGTTAGAACTATCTGAGTTAAGGATAGAATCAAACATAATTACTTTAACAGTGACACAAGTAAGCAGGGTGTTTTTACTAGCCCAAGGAGTTCTCCTTTCTAAAGATTATCTGTCAGACTCACAGCAGGATGTTCCATGTGAACTCCATCTGTTAGCCAGTACCATGAGAAACATTACCAATTCTGTATCAAAGGCTGCACACAAAGAATGTCTCATATCAAAGGCCTGCCTTTGAAGAATAAGACTGAATTCTGATATGATCTTTATACAATCCTGTATATTCAGACAGTATACAATACTGGGACTAAGAGCTCAAGTCCAATCCAGATGGCAGAACTTTACTCATTTTGCGCAGCTATGGTTCTGGAAGGAATATTTATTATTGCAGTATGGTATATGCTGAAATATGATTTGCTGAAGAATTCTTGTGGTGTGAGAAACCTATATCCAACATACACATGTTCTGGTTGATGGTACATTTTAGAAGCTTTACTGATGGTCTTGTTTCAAGTTATAGAAGTATAATATTCTTTTCAGCTACATCTCAGTCTGTCAAATTGGATTGTATGATAGCCTTATTTATCAAGTGATAGGACTACCCAGAGCCAATGCGACTTCTAGAAGAGTTTTTTTTGTTTGTTTGTGGAATTAATGATGTTACTAGGGCAGGAAAATGTACAAAGGGATGGCAGTGGTGGCACAAGTCCCTGTCCCATCCTATTGTTGCCCCAGATGCCTCCATCCCCATTAGGAGTGTGGAACTTGTACAAAATGTTAAAAAGCTGGGATAAACAATTACCAGGAAATAAATGGAGATAAAGTGTGGCCTTTACAAGGACATATCTACACTTTTTGAACAAGTGCACCGCAAGTGAAATTCCCAGAACAGACCTCAATCTAAAACTTGCTTATCTGCTGTAGACTGATACCCCCGTTGAATCATGGAGACCCCTGACTTCAATGGAGTTCTTTGTAGAAAATGTTTACATTTTAGTATGTATGTTTTGTGGAAGTGTGGCATATCAAAATCCAAACAAAATGATTTTATTGTTGCTTCTAAAGATACAGGTCTGTAGAATATTGCTAGCTTAATTGAGGACTGTTTGTTTTTTTTATTTTTTGAGCATTGAGTATGAGATGTAAAATCTCTTCTGAAAAATTCTGGTAAGCTAGCATATTAAGGAGTGAGGTAGACAGATGGAAATGAGGTTTTCTGTTACTTATTATGTATTTTCTTTCCATTCATAACTGCCACACATACAGGGCTTGAACATGAACAAAATACTAAATGTATTTAATAAACTTCAAAGTAATGGAAGAATCCCCTTGGGAAGATTGTATAGTGCTCTGAAATAATGCACTTTTTAAAATTCTGTGATGTGTGGAGCATGTGTGGCAAAAGAAAATGGTGTTCACTCTGCAGAATCATACAATGATGGTGTTCCACGACATGGTGTTCATTCTGCTTTTAAGTTAAAAGCAATGCAGCATGAAACTATTTATGCTTAGCATTGGAGTTATAGTGATGTGCTATGATGTGAACACTTGCTGTTAATGTTCATGTGATATTTCATGTAACTAAATGAGCATTCCTCTATTTGTACTTTGGTCTTGCATTGTGTTGTATTAGGAAAACCGTGCACTAAATGGAGTATAGTGTCTTTTCTGTTAATCTGACCTCATTAACAATCATGGATAAACAGTTTTTTCGCAACTTTGTGGATATTCTAATGAGACTGAAGTAAAAGCTGAATGCCCTGTGAAACTAAAATCACAGAAATAGAAGTGGCTACTAATCTGTGCCCAGGATTAAAATGTAACAAATTCCACCTTTTGTAAAGTGCCCTTTCTTTCCCTTTGTGAACCACTGCTCACTCCAATGTCTGTACACGTCACTGTACCAGAAAATGATAGGCATGAAAGGCAAAATCATTATCATGGGATAGGCGATAGTTCATACAACAGGAAGTCACAGAAATTGAGGCACCAAAATCAAAACATGAGACAAATACAAAATTGGCAAATAAGTGATTTTTCAGCAGAAAATGTACTTTACTATCTCAGACTTTCAAATGAAGCAAGTATTATCTTTTGATGCAACACTAGGATAAAAACGATTGCATATCGCTGCCTTAAATAGATGCTAGGTAATGATGTTTCAGACAAGACAACAGGCCATGGGGTTAGCAATGAGTGTTGAGATCAAAATGATGTTGTAATGTCACCATCATTAACATAAAAATAAAAATATAACCATAAACAGAATTAGAAAAATTACAAAAATGGAAATAGGTGATTCCAGGAAAGCCTCAGGGTTAAGTGGTCAATTAATGAGAAGGTAATAAATCCTCATTAGGTACAGTATATCCTCTTTTTATTTCTCTCAGATTTAGTCATATGATTATTCTTAAGATTATTTCTGTATTGTTTGTTGTGTTTTGAACTTTTTCCCAATTTTCTCTGTAAATACACCACATAATAATTTGTTTGAAAAGTGTTAGCTATTATTCTTGCACATGAAAAACAAGTATACATTTAATAGTAGATGTTTCCAAGCTTATACTGAATTATCTCCATTTAACAAAAAGCATTCAAGGCACCAGCTCTTTCCAACTAATGGAAGATGTAGTTTTAGACCCACTTTCTAGCATAAAGCAATGGATATGACTACCTTCAAACCACTTAGGAGAAAGAATATTTAGTTTCTGAAAGTGATGGACTTTATAATCAAGATATAGCACAGGAGAACATGGAAAATAAATAGCAGAGGATTTCTTGAAGCATGTAGTACCAAAAATAGTTATCATCTAGTGCCAGTTATTTTAGCTAGGATGTTTGTCAGGAAAATATGTTTTGGATGTTTTAGTATAAAGGCAGGTGTGGAGTTATTAAGGTTCTGTGATTTTTAAGAATGTATTGTTTAAGGGATTCATTTTTTTCTCTAGCATTGGTGTAAAAAGGCAATAACTGGTTAACCTTCCCTAGCACATAATATGTCCAACGCCATACTACAAGTTCACAATATGAATATGAATCACTTTTCATTGTAAACAAATCACTAGACATGGAGTAAAGAATTCATAATATGCTATTATAATAAATTTAACGCAGACCCTTTGTTATGTCATTTGAAATTTGTCTCGGGTGCATCATATTCTGCTGGTCATCATTGAGATATTTCTAAACCTTGTTTGGGGTCTATTTTTGGTTAATTCATTTAATTGTACATGATTAGGAATGGTACACAGCTGTCTACTATGTAAGGTTGCACAACTGAAATTGTGTATCAGATCAATAGCCAAGACAAGAGGTCGAACGAATTGCCTGCAGAACTAGGAGACTGGATTGTGTTGTAGATCTGGGGAAGACTACAAAACACAGTTCCCTTATTTTTAAATTGAAAACATTTGCTACAACCATGGCTCTCTAGAGCTGGCTACCCAGCCAAACTGATCAATTGTGGGAGAAATTCCATGGTAAGAGAGGTGACAAAGAGCATGATGGTCACTCTGGCTCAATAATCACTGCAACACTTCACTGATCAGGCACTTATGACAGAATGGACACAGAGAATCCTTTCCTCAGCAAAGGACGCATCTAAAGGAGGCATCTAAAGCACTCTCAAACTGTGAGAAACAAGATTCTCTGTTTTGCTGAAAACAAAATTGTTGAATCTTGAGAAACCAGGTGCCGCACATCGATTTGGCAATACTCTTTCAATGGTGACTCATGGTGGTGGCAATACCATGCTGTGGGATTGTTTTTCAGTGTAAGTAACTGGGAGACAAGACAAGGATGAGGGAAAGCAGAAAAGAGGAAGAGTACTCATCTATCTTTAATAAAAACCTGCTCAAGAGTGCTCTGGACCTCAGACTGAGAAAAAGAATCCCCTTTCGACAGAATAATGACCCTAAGCACAAAAAAAGACAGTACAGAATTGGCTTGGGGTAAACTCTGGGAAACTTAAACCCAATCAAATACATCCGACTAGACCTGAAAATGCTGTATCTGTTTTCTGACCGTCTCCATACAGTGTGACAGGGCTTTGAGAGATCAGTGGAGAAGAATGGCAGAAAATCTTCAAGTTCAAAGCTTGTTGCAAGACTGTTGGCTGTGATCACTGCCAAAGGTGCTTCAAATAACTACTGAATAAAGAGTCTGAACACCTGTGTCAATAAGATCTTTCAGTTTTATACATATAATTAAATTTGGAAAAATGTCTTAAATTCTGTTCTCACTTTGTCATTCTGGACTAATGAGTGTTGCTTGATGTGAGAATAAAATAAATTTAGATAATTTTGCAAGATAGCAAAATGTGTAAAAACCAAAGAAGTCTAAATACTTTCTGAATCCACTGTATTTTTGCAAAGATTGAAAATCCTGCGTGACCACAGTGGTTTTACCAACCTAACACTGAATTACTTTCAAAACCTTCCTACTAACTTTCAGACCTGTTAAATGCAAAACAACAGATTGCGTATTGGCAATGATCATGTCCTACCAAGATCCTGTTATGATGACCTTCTCATTCCAGAAGACCATTTACACCTCATCATGAATACTTATTTAACTCTTCGGACAATACTCTAGACATAAGGTCTCTTGGACACATTTACATTCATGCTATAAATATTTTCCAATTTTTTTTTAATTGGACGTGTATAATCTTACTCTAATTTTAAAGTTTTTTAAAAATTGTACTGATACTGTTTGTACTCTATTGTCATCCCATACTGGTTGTCTAGTCCTGTATACAGCTAGATTACTTATGTATATTTAGCATTTAGCTTTATAAAGCAAACTAAACATATTTGAAGTACTAATAACAACAATATGTATTTCTATAGTACATTTTCGTATATGGGGTATAGCTTAATGTGCTTTAGATAATGTCAAAGAAATAGTTAAAGGAAATGATAAACATGTAAAAATAATGATGAATAACAAAAAATAAATCAATACAGGCTTACATAATACAGTGATCCCTCGCTATATCGCGATTCGACTTTCACGGCTTCACTCCATCGCGGATTTTAAGTGTAAGCATATCTAAATATATATTATGGATTTTTCGCTGGTTCGTGGATTTCTGCTGACAATGGGTCTTTTAATTTATGGTACATGCTTCCTCAGTTTGTTTACCCAGTTGATTTCATACAAGGGACGCTATTGGCGGATGGCTTAGAAGCTACCCAATCAGAGCATGCATTATGTATTAAATGAAACTCCTCAATGATATGCGATGTGCTTCCCGAGCGGAGCTTGATTGTTTGCTTTTCTCGGTCTCTCTCACTCTCTCTGACGTTCTCTGCTCCTGACGGAGGGGGTGTGAGCAGAGGGGCTGTTTACCTAGAAGATATGGACGCTACTCTAAAAATGCTGAAAGACTACCTTCACATTGCTCCCTTCTGTTGCAGCTGCTTTATCGCAGTGCGCATACTTAAAAGCCCAACAGCACATATTGATTTTTTAATTGTTTGCTTTTCTGTCACGCTCTCTCTGACATTCTCTACTCCTGACAGCGCTCCTTTGAAGAGGAAGATATGTTTGCATTCTTTTAATTGTGAGAAAGAACTGTCATCTCTGTCTTGTCATAGAGGACAGTTTAAACTTTTGACTAAAGGGTGTTATTTCATGTCTAGAGGGCTCTAATAATGTTAACAGTGTGGGAGAGTTTATAAAGGCTTAAAATATATAAAAATAACCATACAAACATATGGTTTCTACTTCGCCGATTTTCACCTATCGCGGAGGGATTACTGTATAGATATATAATTAGTAGAAAAGTACAGTCCTTATGTATAATATTGTATTGTATGTCTCTAAAGATGTGAATGATGATAAAGTCTGATGGCCGGGAGGACAAAAACAACCCAAAAAACTCCAGATTAACTAGAGAAAAAAAAACACAATCTGTAGGGGTGAGTTCCAAGACCACTCAGCCTCCACTGGGCATTCTAACTATCATAAATATTATGAAGTGTACTGTGTAAAATAAAAATTAAATGGGAATTTCAAACCAGTACTAAAATGTAAAAAAAAAAAAGTGAATTAAGGAATTTAAACAATAGCATGATAGTGCTTCTTCTAAGAATTCCTCTCAGATCCTTGTTGATACATTGGGAAGTGTTGTCAGATTGCAGATCCTGGGTTCAATGCCCATGCTCAGATGTTTTTTTGTGTGGAGTTTTCTTTACCACATCTCCAAAGAACTTCATATTAGGTAAATTAGTTCCACTATAGGTGATTGTCACCTTAAAATCCATACCCCAACCCCGTCAAACCCAAGTCGTCCTAAGACTGGCCACTCTCAGGACTACATGTGTTCATAAATATACTATAGCATAATGTGCCCTTTATAACAATGAACTGCACCTAATTCAATATATCACGTGTTTGCATATCAGTGCATTGCAGAGCCACAACATTCTGTTTACAAAGTAAAGCTAATGCATTGTCAGCATGGATTTGACATTTTCTTCCAGAATCACCATAAGTTATCCCAAGTTAGATAATTTTTGTCCCATATTCCAAAGGTGTGCAAGTTACATTGATGAGTGACTGGTCTAATATTAGTTAATGTTAATGTGTATATAAAAGTGCATCACATCTTGGAATCACTTCTATATTTCATATAATTTTACTAGTATGATCTGTAGCTATTTTGTAGTGGAATAGGCAGATTTTTAAAATAAACAAATTCATGAATATATTCTTTGTAGGAAAGACATATCCAAGAATCATTGAACTAGATATATTTAATGATAATAATTCAAAACTTTTTCATTTTAATAAAGCACTGATTCTAATTAATTTGTTTCTCAAGAAAGTATCTCTTCAGAATTTCTCGAAAAAGGAAATTAGTCTTTCTCTGTTCAAAATATCATTATAATTTTTTTTTAAATTGCATGTTCTTGTATGCATTGTAAAGAAGAGACAAAACAATGTCAAAGGTTTCAGACTACCACTCTGGTGACCCCATGTAACTGAAAGAAAATTGTAGTGAAAACACATGCAACAAGTTGTGTGTAATGTCTTTCCAGACAAGATCCCACAATTGAACCGCCTCAAAATGGCTAAACTTTCTGATATGAGTTTCAGACAAGAAGGGGCGGGTCCAGAAGGGTGCATAATGGTAGTGATGTCAGTGGCGGGACATCTGTCAATCTCCTGTTCTACAGAGGGAGGAAGAAAGAAGACATTAGAACACAGTGCCAACCCTTGGTTCAGTGGATAATTACTATCACCAGAGCCCTATAGATGTTTCCTAAACACATGCACATGACAACACTCACTGATTAATTTATTAGGAACACCTGTACAACTCATCTGCTTATTCATGCTCTTATCTAATCAGCCAGTCATGTGCCAGCAGCGCAATGGATAAAATCATGCAGATATAGATGAAGGGTTTCAGTTAATGTATACACCAAGGACTAGAATAGGAAAAATGTTCTATCCATGACTTCGACTATGGCATGATTGTTGGTGCCAGGTAAGCTGGTTTGAATATGTCTATATTATAAATGATTTTCACACACAACAATCTCTAGAGTTTACTCAGAATTGTGTGAAAAACAAAAAATATTCTGTGAGCAGTAGTTATGTGAGCAGAAAAGCCATATTGATGAAAAAGAGGAGAATGACCAGACCTGTTCAAATTGGTAGAAAGGCCAAGATAATTAAAGTACCCCCACTCTTTACAACTGTGGCAAGTGGGAAAAAAAACCTCTCCGAATACACAACGTGTCGAACTTTAAGGCAGATGGGCTATAACAGCTATAGGCTCTGTTAGGTTCCACTCCTGTCAGCTAAGAACAGAAAGTTAGGCCTGCAGTGGACATAGACTTACCAAATCTGGACAGCTGAAGACTGGAAAAATGTGGCTTAGTCTGATAAATCTCAATTTCTGCTGAGGCACACACATGTATGGTCAATTTGGCACCAACAATATGAATCCATTTACCCATCATGTCTTGTGCTAACAGTCTAGACTGGTAGTGGTAGTGTAATGGGGAATGTTTTCTTGGCACACTTTGGGCCATTTAATACTAATCGATCAATCATCGCTTGAATGCCACAGCCTAGCTGAGTATTGTTGCTGACCATGTGCATCCATTTATGTCCACAATTTATCCATCTTCTAATAGCTATTTCTAGTATTATAATGCACCATGTCAAAAAGCAAAAGTCACCTCAAATGGTTTTCAGGAACATGACAGTGAGTTTTAGTGTTCTTTCCAGTCACTAGATCTGAATCCAACAGGGCACCTTTGGGATGTAATCAAACAAGAGATTCTTCGCATGAATGTGCAGCAGACAAATCTTCAGAAATTGCATGATAAATGGGAGGCCTTACCCAGTATATGCATAATAATCCTAATAATTTGCTCAGTTAGTTTGTGGTCACACAGTAAATACAATATAATCCAGTCAACTATAATTATTTTTTTTTTTTTTTACAATCATCTCTATGGGCTTTTGGGGACATGAATACTACTCTTCAGTTTCACTTCTCTTCTTAGTGTCAAAATATAGCCCTAATATAGTGACCTTATTTTCCTGAGTAGCAATAGTTTCTGAGGAGTAAATAGCTTTGTATTCCACAGCTGAAAGCTGTGTTTATCATGATGCTTTCATTTCACTGCTTAACAAAACACTGCCGTTCCCTTTCTTTGGGGAAAAAAGCCATCCTTATCGAATTGGAACAGGAGGCTCCCAAATGATTTGCATTTTGTGTGAGCCAAATGAAAACCCTGCGGATCTGAAGCCACGTAGCGTCAACATACTATGTCCCAGCGAGGGACCTATACCAGCTACTTTTCATAAATACTCTGTGCTTAGAGAAAACACATCCTTAAATTTGATCACAGATTAGCTAAAGAAAAAAAAAAATCTTCTGGCTTGGTTGTTGTGCATTAATAGATCCCAGAGGTACCCTATCAATTTAGGTTGCATGCACTTGGCAAAATATGTTCTTTCCAAATGAATGCATACTCATTTATATTATTTATTTTTAGATTTTAATTGTTTGCATTATGGGAGGTTGTATTACCTTATTGCTAAATTAAGATGATTTGGCTGTGCCTTTTGGAAATGATACAATTAAATATTTTTAAATAATCCAATTACAGTGCTAGTCATTTTAAGGAAGCATATCCACATGCGTAGACTATAACTGCATAATTTATACATGTACTATATATACATAGAAACATTCTCAAAACTAATTTAGAGTTATGGGCTGGAGCTTATTCTGACAATCTTGAGTTCAAGTTGAGCCAATCCACTGTAGAGCTCTCACACACTCCTGTGCCTGGGGTAGTACATGGACACCAACTTTTATATAAACTGCGATATCTTTGAAAATAAGGAGGAAATACAGGTAATCTAAAGGAATGACAATGTAGATATAGGAGGAAAGTGCAAACTTCACACAGATAAAGGCCAAGCGTGGAATTTGAACTGAGAATGTTGGTCCTATGAGTACTAACCACTGTTCAGTTTGCAACCCTGTGCATTAGAATTTCCTAGAATTGTGCATTTACTGGGGCACACATTATAATTATAAAGCTAAAATCAATTAATTTTATATATCTATTTTTGTATTGTCTTTTCACATTCCAGCAATTAGTAAAACACAATACAAAACAATAAATGTCTGTTTGCCTTATATGGACTTGACTAAATAATGGATGCCTCTTTATATCTGTAGATATAGCGTTCCTGCTGAATTTTCTTTCAGCAATCGAAAAACACTCAAAAAAATCTAACTTGAAATTGTATTTCACAATCACTACCCATGAACTTTTACCACAATTAATTTCCTGAAAGTAAACTTATTAGCACTGATCATGGTGAGGCCACTTACATCTCACTCCCAAACTTATTGGGTTTATTGCACTCCTTTTCAAAAAAAAAAAAAAAAAACTTTATTTGGCGTCTCCATTGAAATCTATTATCTATGCTCAGCTCTACATGATAGGTACATATACTATAATAGAAAATAGTATGGAAATCGAAACATACAGATACAGAGACAAATTTACGTTTTATTGTACAGTACATGTAGTAGAGATTTTTGATGTTTATAAATAAAACACTTTGGAACTGAAATTTTAAAACTATTTACTAAAATTGGCAAAGGAAACTAAATTGTAAACCGATCAAGTTGGAACTGAAAATTTAACAAAATAATTAAACATAGTAAATAACAATCAGTTATATTAAAAACAATCCTAATGAGAAGGATGAGCCTGGTCTGCCGCTACCAATTTATTGATATTCATATTTATATTAGATGGCAGTATTCTTAAATCATCGTGCTCAGCCTTTTGCAGTTGGTCTTTTTTTTTTTTTCTTCAGTAAAAAGATTTCTGAATGCTCTGAACTCACGTTCCACTAAATATGATGACAGAAATGCAATTAAACACTTTACTACACCCCACAATCCAGGATAAAGTATGGGCATTTGCTTTTGCAATCAGAACTGATGGTATCCATTTTTGATTTTGAATTTCAATTCCTCATTTGTTGTTACTTCTATCAGTTCTTTTTGTAAATGTAAAGATTCTTCTGTGTGTATGCTTGAATACTGGTCCAAAACCCAATCAGGTATGTTCGTTTTAAGAATAGCTTCATATTGTTGGGTGAAATCACAATGGTGAGCCTTCAAGATACTGTAGATGTGGAAACTGGCTGAATTTTCCTTGTTCTAAGTTTTGTTTGTACAAGAGACGTTTTGACACAAGCGCAGAAATAACAGCTTTAGTTTTTATTAAATTCAGCTCATCTCCTTAGAGCTGTAGAATTGTTTCACTAAATTTGTTAAACAAATCGGTTAAATAAGCTACAGTATGTCACTTTAGAAATTAATCAAGTTGGCTTATAAAGAATCATATCTGTTTTTTAGAAACTCTAGCACTGAGTCAAAGAGCTTATAAAATCGATTCACATAGACACCCTTTGATAGCCTATGAACTTCTGTATGGAGCAGGAGGCGATTGAATTCTTCATCATTTCAAATACAAAGTTGTCAAAAACAATCTGTTATTCAGTGAAAGATGTCAGATTTTGTTGACTGCTATAATTTCATAATGTAATGACCTATGTGGGCAATCACTCAGGTTTTTGGTAAATAAATGTTGATGATGAATCACAAAATGTAGCAAATACATTATCACTGCCTTTTTTAAATATACAATAATAATGTAATGGCACCCTATCATTGCTGGAGCACCATCGGTAGTAACTGACAAGATATAATTTAGAGGGATTTCATTTTCTTTGACACAAAAAGAGGATCAATATTTCATGCATTGGAAGAATTTTTTCAGTTAGTAATTTTAGCAAAAAATAATTCTTGACAAATTTTTTCTTCTTTTATATATCGTACATATGCTAAAAGTAATGCTTCATTTCCTGGTAAAGTAGACTCATCAAGCTATACAGAGAACTGGGTTGTTTTTAAATAATCAAATAATGAGTCTTCAACATCCTGGACCATTTCATCAATTCTTTGTTGCACTGCGTTAATACTCAAAGGAATTTTCTTTATGATATCAGATGCTGGCTTGTGCAGTACAGTGCATATGGCCTCACTAACATCTGGTAGGATTAGTTCTTCACCAATACTATGCGTTTTTTCCGATTTAGCAATCCATAAGGAAATGTTGTAAAAGGCGCACAACCCATCATCATCTTGTTTGAATGCTGCTGAAAGCACAGCTGCTAATGTTGGTTGTTTCAAAAAATTTTCTTTACGTTACCTTTTTTCATCAGCATGAACTTTAAGTGTTCTGCTAGTCCTGAAGACTTCATAGATTCATTTGGAAAAATTTTCTTGATACATCAGGCACATTGGTAATGTTTTGTTTGCATGCAGCTGAATAAAGCTGTATTTCAAATATTCAATATTATATTGTCTACATTTCTTCTTGGGTTCATCCTTGATATTATCTGTAAAAAGACTTAAATTTACAAAATTGCTAAAATGCAAATATGAAAATACTCACATATAAACTGCTGTTTTATTGGAACAAGAAGTTGCTTTGCATGTTATCTGTGTAGGTTAGGTACTGACTAGACATTCAATATGCACTAAAATTATTAGGTAATGATTGTACTTGCTCTACATCAAATTATAAACTGCATGTCAAACAATTCAGAAACATTCTAAAATCATATTGTGTATTTATAGTATTGTACAGTGAACAAGTCATAACATGCACATGTCCCTACCAATGCAGGCTGGATTTATCACGTAAAATCCCGATCACTTGAAAGTGCGCACCCACCACAACTTTGCTTGTTTAGACCTGTCGTCGGCCTTGAACGCTGATGGCAACGATGCATGATTGTATATGTACATAGTTAATAATGTAACTATGGTGGACATAATTAAGAAGTATTTAAAAAAATTAATTATACAGTTTTTTTCTGCACTTATTGTTATGCTTTATGCTCTCGCCACCCCCTTACTATTATTCAACACATCCCCTTTTGCTCCTGAGGCCACTACCGCCCCCTGGATTGTTCCCAACTTTGGGAATTAGTGCTCTTTAGTAACATCCCAGGTCAGAGAAAGTTCTCAGACATCCAGCAACACTCCAAAGTGGCCTATGAAGTACTGCACAGTTTCCTACCTCTTTGTGAAGATATGTGATATAATTTATTTATTGGCTGCTTACACTATGGTTTTATCAGTAGTTTCTTTTTTGCAATAAAGAGAACTAAGTGTAAGCCTACAACTCTCTCAGCAAAATTCACTTTGTGTAGTCACTCCATTAATATCGCTTGTAGGGCATCATTTCCTGTATAAAAATGCTGATGCCCCATCAGATGTCTCTTGTTGAAATGTATATGTTAATGGAGAGGGTTTTCTCTCCTGTACCATCTTTCGTGCCTTCTATCTGGACTAAGGAGGACTAAAAAGTCCCTTGAGAGTTTTTTTGTACATGCTGCTGGGTAAAGATTTGTTAAGTAAGACATGTATGGAATAAATTCCTTTACACAAAGTAAAGTGAGCCACTTCTTCTATATATGCAGCTTGAATGCTATCAGAGCGTGAACCCTAGAAATTAGTAGTTAGAATCATGGTCTTGTATTTGTTTTAAATCTCACATCTCAGGCAGAGACTAGGAGAACAGTGTTGTGTTGTTCACATCCATGTCTCCATGTTGATTAATGAGAATGGAAATGCATAGCTACTGTGCAGTGATTAATAGTACCAGTAAGACACAGCAGATTATAGATCAATGGTTTTAAGCTTTTTCATCAATGAACCAGGGACAAAATGGATGGATTCATGTGCTGGTCCTTTTATACTCAATCATGAATGGACTAATACATAGTCTTTCTAATTGGGGGGAAAACATGATTCAAAAGTTGTTTTCTGGCCTATGTATTTTCAAGGGAGGTCCTTAAAGGGACATTTTTAACTTTGTGTACTCTAGTTATTCCACTGGCCAAAACACAAGTAAATAATTTAATAAATAATACAGTAAGTCAAAAAAGTAATGGTGGTGTTTGAGCTTCACTGGACTAAGAAGAAGAAAACTATTATAATGTACTCTCAGAGGCTAAGGGAATTAGGTCTTTTTAGTCTTAAGCAGAGAAGGCTGCATAAGGACATGAACCAAATCTTTAGAATTCCCAAATGCATCAATTAAATCAATTAGAATTCATTTAAATGAAATGTGAAACATGTATCTTAGGAGATCAGTAGAAATTAAGAGAAGGTGCTTTTACCACAAGATGAAATATTGAGACAGCTTAGTCATACGTAAACCAAATTACTTAAATGGACTTTGTCACATTTATAAAACCTATTGCATCCTTCTTTTCTTTGGTTAAAGGCACCTTATTTACATCTGTATGCATGTATTCTCAAGAGTCTTTTACATTAAAGTTGCAAGGTCACGAAGCCTATCCCATCACCACTTGGCAAGAAACAGCCTTGGACAGGAATATATCCATAGACACTGTCATCATCTATTTTTGCCCCGTACAAACCCACAAACACACTCACACAGAGCAAGTATGGATTTTCCAGTTCACCTACACATGCACGTCTGTGGGGATTTGGAAGAAAAACCTGTGCTTGCAGTGGACGGACCACTAAAAAATGTGTCATTTAAAAACTTTGATGTACTTACACTTATTAATTACTCTAGTGGGTTTAGACAGGTAAAAGTAATGTAAAACATTGTAAAATTGGGTTTAGATTACAGTTGTTTCTTTTGAATACCCATATTTATACATCTGTCTAACATTTATATACACTCACCTAAAGGATTATTAGGAACACCTGTTCAATTTCTCATTAATGCAATTATCTAATCAACCAATCACATGGCAGTTGCTTCAATGCATTTAGGGGGGTGGTCATGGTCAAGACAATCTCCTGAACTCCAAACTGAATGTCAGAATGGGAAAGAAAGGTGATTTAAGCAATTTTGAGCGTGGCATGGTTGTTGGCACCAGACGGGCCGGTCTGAGTATTTCACAATCTGCTCAATTACTGGGATTTTCATGCACAACCATTTCTAGGGTTTACAAAGAATGGTGTGAAAAGGGAAAAACATCCAGTATGTGGCAGTCCTGTGGGCGAAAATGCCTTGTTGATGCTAGAGGTCAGAGGAGAATGGGCCGACTGATTCAAGCTGATAGAAGAGCAACTTTGACTGAAATAACCACTCGTTACAACCGAGGTATGCAGCAAAGCATTTGTGAAGCCACAACACACACAACCTTGAGGGGGATGGGCTACAACAGCAGAAGACCCCACCGGGTACCACTCATCTCCACTACAAATAGGAAAAAGAGGCTACAATTTGCACAAGCTCACCAAAATTGGACAGTTGAAGACTGGAAAAATGTTGCCTGGTCTGATGAGTCTCGATTTCTGTTGAGACATTCAAATGGTAGAGTCAGAATTTGGCGTAAACAGAATGAGAACATGGATCCATCATGCCTTGTTACCATTGTGCAGGCTGGTGGTGGTGGTGTAATGGTGTGGGGGATGTTTTCTTGGCACACTTTAGGCCTTGCATTGTTTCTGACCATGTCCAACCCTTCATGACCACCATGTACCCATCCTCTGATGGCTACTTCCAGCAGGATAATGCACCATGTCACAAAGCTCAAATCATTTCAAATTGGTTTCTTGAACATGACAATGAGTTCACTGTACTAAAATGGCCCCCACAGTCATCAGATCTCAACCCAATAGAGCATCTTTGGGATGTGGTGGAACGGGAGCTTTGTGCCCTGGATGTGCATCCCACAAATCTCCAACTGCAAGATGCTATCCCATCAATATGGGCCAAAATTTCTAAAGAATGCTTTCAGCACCTTGTTGAATCAATGCCACGTAGAATTAAGGCAGTTCCGAAGGCGAAAGGGGGTCAAACACCGTATTAGTATGGTGTTCCTAATAATCCTTTAGGTGAGTGTATGCTAGACTACATTCTTCTCATTTTATTTTTTTTTTTTTGTACTTTGTCTTCAGACCTATCCAGCCATCTCTGTTAAGGGGAGAGATCAGAGATGTGAAGGTGGATGAACCTTGGTGTCCTGGTTCATCTACTATCTGTCAAGCAGACCACAATTTCCGAGGCTCAATGGCTCAGTTTCTTATACAGAAGTGAGCAACACTGGAGCACCACAAGAAATAGTCCTGTCACCTTTTCTCTTTACACTGTACACCTCAGATTATAAATATAACACTAGGGCATGCCACTCAGAACCTATGGAGTCGATTGATAAGGAGGATGAGACAGAGATAGGAGTCTGGTGGGGAACTGTTTCTTAGCGTAGAAAGAATTGTCTGCAACTAAACATCAGCAAAACCAAGGAACTGGTTATTGACTTTCACTGCACCAAAGAGCCACTAAGTCCTATTGCTATTCAGGGAGTGGATGTAGATGTGGTGCACTCCTACAAGTACTTGGGAGTCCACATCAATAACAGGTCAGAACTATATAAGAAAGGGCAGAGCAGGCTCTTTTTTCTTAGGAGACTGTATTCCTTGAATGTGGGTAGTGACATCCTTTTGTGTTTTCTACAATTCTGTGATGGCCAGTGTGATTTTTCTATGGTGTGGTGTGCTGTACTGGCAACATCACTTCAAGAGAAGCCCACCAAATCAACAAGCTAATTTAAAGAGCAGGCGTAGTTATGGGATGCACTCTGGATCCCCTGGAAGTAATGGCAAAGGAAAGAATTGAAAACAAAACTGAGCAGTATTGATCAATGCTGCACATCCTTGCTTGGACACACTAACACTGAGGACTTTCAGCCAACGAGTAGCAGAAGTGTGTTAACAAACACTATATATTTATTTAAATATCTTCTGTAAAAAGGCAAATTTCCAACTGTGGACAAATGCATTTCTATCTACTTTGAAGCCAATGTAGAAAAAGTCTAAATTAGTGAAAGCCATTCTAATTTGGGGGGTTCATAAGAAAATCAAATTATCAAATACTCTTACAGTATCATTCATTTTTACTATGTTAATGCTGACATTATTCGACAACCTATGATATGAACTGTTATTTGGCTTTCTGTTTGTTTTGAAAATACATTATATGGGTATCAAATAACCCAAAATTGAACAAAATGAGGTAAGGGGACATGGTTGCATCAAAACTCAGTGTCACTGAGTAATAGTTATTTTCGTAATTTTCCCACTCATAACATCCAGTTAGAAACTTGTGTCTTCCTTATCTCCCATTGTACCACAATATAGAAAAGGTCTGCAAAAGTAACAAGGCATCATCCACCTTTGCAATGTTTTTTTTTTGAGCGGTAAAACATAATGCAAGATTCTTCCAAGTTGATTTCAAAAGGACAGAAGGGGCAGAAAGTGCTACAAATACTATAAAAAGATACAGAGAGCAATTGGCATACACTGTCCTAATTCAGGGTGTTCATAAGAACTGTAATGATTTACTTCATGAGGTAGAAGTACTTAAGAAACAAGAATAGTTGTGTCCAGTATTTGAAATATTAAATTGTTTGCATCAATTTAAATGTTTGAAGTCTAAATATCTCTGATAATGGTCCATAGAGGGCTAGATTCCTAGTAAACGATCAAAAATAAAATCACATACTTAATCACTGACTTTAAATAGTCTAAAATGATACTCCTTATGGTTGTGTTTGAAATTTGTCATTTTTAACCTTTGGCTGTAGAAGTAGCATTTAGAGGGCTAGGATTACCGGAAAAGAATCAAAAATATTATGCTATTCATGAACAGCAGCTTCGGAATAATATAAAATGACACTGACTGTTTAACTGATCCCCCTTTTTTTTTTTTTTTTGCAAACAGGAGTGACTTTGATCCCTCGTATCCCATTAGGGGGTAAAACTTGGGGGTTGGTTGATGTGGCATTTATGACTTCAAATCTTTCCGATCACTTTTGTTAAAGACTTCTATTAATTTACTCTTTACCATAAGTCTGTAATTTGTTCCACAAAATATGGTCCAAAAATAGCCTGAAAATTAGAGTTTTTTGGGGTCTACACAGCCAAACATTTAGGTGAAAACCAGAAAGCCTGACATTCTGCATAACTTGATATCAAGATGAGTTGAACTGTATATATTATATGTGGAGATTGTCTTGTATTGGTGAGTCAGGAGGTGCTGGACAAGAAAAACAGAAGTGATTTCAAAGTGTTCCTAAGTAACTCTTATGAACACAATAGAATAAAATGCTAAATACTCTGTATATTAAACTGGCAACAACAGATGCAAACCAATGTAATAATTAATATGGATGATAAAAACAAGTATTGTTAAGTCTAATGTTAACTTGACTTTATATGAAGGAGGAGGAGCTTGTGCTTCCAAAGTCATTCAAGGTCTTGTAATAAAGACCATAAAATAATGCCTGACTTGTCTTCAGAATTAGCTTCTGTTTCCTTTCTCAGACTGGACATAACACCAGCGCAGCATGAATGACTGATGTAGCCATCCTTGCTCTATGCAGTGCAACATCCTGCAATTAATTAATTATATGGAAAGTCTATTTATGTGCTGTATTCACTATGTCTGAGTTGTAGGAGTAACTGCTATGTATTTGTAATTTTGTTATGAGCTGTCTTACCATTGACTCCTTCGGGGATTAATCCGGTATACAATGATTGTAATATAAAGAAATGGCAGAGAGAAATAAACTGATGAAAAGTGATACAAATAGGTCATTCCTCCTTACTTAATGATTTTAAATGGAACTGTTTTGAGTTCCTCTATCTATGAATTTGTCTACAAATATACTGTACATCTTTTTATATGTTTTTCTCTTCTATTATACTTTTTTGATTTGTATATGAACATTTTCAACTTCTCTTTGCATTATGGTTATATGGCTGTCTCTTCACTAGTGCAAAGGTTAACTTGTTCCTCTTGCTGTGTGTCAGGTTTTTTTTTTACCTTTGGAGTTCAGTTAGTTAATACATCAAATTTAGATGAATATTACATAACTACGGTATATGTTTTATGTATTTTAGAAATGTTAGCTTTAATTGCTTTAACCTTTATTTAGTTGCTTTCAAAATCAAATTTAGTATTCAATGTATCTGTAATACTATGTAGCACTGAACAGTATGTATATATTAGATTATTTTATGGAAGATTAAATAATATAATTTTTCCCTAGAATAGCATTTAATCCCTTGATAATACATTGTTTTAGTTTGCACCTCTGGATTGTGATGATAATTGTCACACTCTTGGCTGTCACTGTCAACTTAATTTATTTTGATTTAGCTAATCTAAGATGAATGGTATTTGCTAATCAAGCCTTTAACCTAATTTATTTTCAGTCACATTCTAGTAGTCTATCTCCAGTTTTCACTGTGACATTTGCAGTTATAAATGAAATTAATCAAATACAGCATTGTTAGCAAATTACATGTTTTATAAAGATTCAGTTAATGTTAAGTCTAGAGTTTTCTTGCTGTTTCCCTAGAAAGCATTTAAAGAAATATGTTTAATATTTGCCTCAAAGAGTTATTCCTTTCCCTTTTGTTAAATTGCTCAATAAAGACCTAATGGAGCCACTTTTAAAAACTAAATTTTGTATTGTATACTGTTTTGTTAATTACAATATATGCAAGCTTAATTTTGCAACAAAAACGTTAACTAACTTTATTGTACTTATTTGGATATTTTACTAGACATCAACTGCTTTATTCCAACAACTTTATATTTTAGTAGCATAGCATGTATCTTGTGCCTGTTCACCCCCTGTGTGGTTATTGCACATTCTCACTGTGCCCACTATTGGGCTTTTTTGGAGTACTTTAGTAGCTCTGTCTGGCAACGTTGGTAATATGAAAAGAGAGAGACATATCTGAATTGGTAAATAGGAATGAGGAAGGGGTAAAGCATAGTGTTTTAATATGCATTTCCAGACCAGTGAATGAGGGATAGGCAGGTCTTCAGTTTAAAAAAACAAAAAAAAACAAAACAACTTTGAGCATGCTTGCAAGCAAGAGAGGATTTTCCAGAATTTGTTTATTTAAAAATACTTTAGGTAAAAAAGTCTATATATATATATATGGAATATTGTGACTATACAAATACATATCTGACATATGGATAATTTCACAGAAATAAACTAAGATTTTTTTTGGGGGGCATTTTATTGTTTGCTGAGTTTGTCCCCACAGATCTAACTTTGTCAAGAACTTATATCTGTTCACTATAAAAAAAAAAATTAAAAAACATGAAATGAAAAATCTTTCTTGGCCATTGCTAGAAACAACATGGGGTAAATAACAGATAAACAATTACCATTTTTGTGAAGAGAATTCCTTTAAATGTGCTAAAAGTGCAAACAAGCAATAAAAAAAAATTAATGCAAAAAGAAAGAAATTAATAAAAGAAAAAGCACTGTAAATTTTAAATGGCCTGAAACAATGTAATGTAATTCATCTGTCTTCTTCTTCTGTTTGTTTCCGTTAGGGGATGCCACAGTGGATCATCCTCTTCCATATCTTTCTGTTCTCTGCATCTTGTTCTTTTACACCCATCACCTGCATGTTCTCTCTCACCACATCCATAAACCTTCTCTTAGGCCTTCCTCTTTCCCTTTTACCTGGCAGCTCCATCCTTCTCCCACTATACCCAGCATCACTTCCATTCACATGTCCAAACCAACGCAATCTCGCCTCTCTGACTTTGTCTCTCAACTATCCAACCTGAGCTGATCCTCTAATGTACTCATTTCTAATCCTGTCCCTCTTCATCACACCCAATGCAAATCTTAACATCTTTAACTCTTCCATCTCTGCTTCGTCTTCTGTTTTTTGGTCAGTTCTACTGTCTCCAATCCATATAACATAGCTGGTCTCACCACTGTCTTGTAGATTTTCCCTTTCACTCTTGCTGGTACCCATCTGTCACAAATCACTCCTGACACTCTTTTCCACCCACACCACCTTGCCTGCACTCTCTTCTTCACCTTTCTTCCACATTCCATGTTACTCTGTACTGTTGATCCCAAGTATTTAAACTCGTCCACCTTTCCCAACTCTACTCCTTGTATCCTCACCATTCCTCTAACCTCCAACTCATTTACACATATGTGTTCTGTCTTGATCCTGCTATCCTTCATTCCTATCTAGAACATATTTCCACCTCTCCAGGGTCGTCTCGACCTGCTCCCAACTCTCGCTACAGATCAGAATGTCATCCAGAAACATCATAATCCATGTGGACTCCTGTTTAATCTCGTCTGTCGATCTGTTTATCACCATTGCAAATAAGTAATGGCTCAGTGCAGATCTCTGACGTAATCCCATGTCTGCCTGGAATGTCACTCCTACCGCAGACCTCAACACTGTTACACTTTCTTCGTACATATCCTGTACCACTCTTAAATACTTCTCTGCCACTCCTGACTTCCTCATACAGTACCACAGCCCCTGTCATATGATTTCTCTACGTCCACAAAGATGTAATGCATTTTGCTAATCCTTACATTCTTTGTTAACCTAGCCTTCACTACTCTTTCCCATAACCTCATACCGTGGCTCATCAATTTTATCCCTCTGCACATCCCACTTATTCTTAAAAATTCATACCAGTACCTACTTCTCCACTCCTCAGGCATCCTGTCACTTTCCAAGATTGCATTAAGCAATCTGGTTAAAACCCCCTCTGCCATCTGTCCTAAATACATCCATGCTTCATAGCTGTCCCTACTTACTCTTAACCCTTTGCACTTCCAGATTCTCTATCTCCACATCATCCTACCTTCTCTCTCTCTCTCTCTCTCTCTCTCTCTCTCTCATTCTCTTCATTCAGCCTCTAAAAATACTATTTCCATCTGCTCAACACACTGTCCTCGTTTGTGAGTACATTTCCATCTTCATCCTTTATCACCCTACACTGCTGCACATCTTTCCCAGCTCGATTCCTCTCTCTTTAGCCAAGCAGTACAAGTATCTTTCTCTTCCTTAGTGTCCAGCCTCTCATACAACTTATCATACGCGCCTTTTCTTTAACCTTTACCACCTCTCTCGTCCGCTTATGCCTTATCTCCTTGTACTCCTGTCTGCTTTCTGCAGTTCCCCGACTATCCCACTTCTTTCCTGCTACCGCTTTGCAGTCTCCAATCTCCTTTAGACTGACTCTCCTGCATAGGATATGATCTACCAGTGTGCATTTTCCTCCACACTAGTACATCACCCTGTGTTCCTCCCTCTTCTTAAAATATATATTCACCATAGACATGTTCATCCATTTTGCAAAATCTACTGTCATCTGAACATTTTCATTCCTCTCCTCTGTTCCCTTCACCAACATGTCCATTGAAATCTGCTCCAATCGCCACTCCTTCTCCCTTGAGTACAGTCTCCACTACTTCATCCAACTCACTCCAGAAATCTTCTTTCTCATCGATTGCACACCCAACTTGCGGGGTATATGCACTAACAACATTTATCGCCACACCTTCATTTTCCAGCTTCATGATCATCACTCTGTCTGACACTCTTTTTACCTCCAAAGCACTTTTAACATACTTTTCCTTCAGGATAACCCCTACCTCATTTCTCCTCCCAGTCACGCCATGGTAGAATAATTTCAACCCATATCTGAAATATCTCTTTACTTCCCTTTCATCTGGCCTCTTGCATGCACAACATATCAGCCTTCCTTCTTTCCATCATATCAGATAACTCTCTCCCTTTACCAGTCATACTGCCAACATTCAAAGTTCCTACCCTCAC
This sequence comes from Polypterus senegalus, assembly GCF_016835505.1. NCBI lineage: Eukaryota > Metazoa > Chordata > Cladistia > Polypteriformes > Polypteridae > Polypterus > Polypterus senegalus. The sequence continues at coordinate 121,382,175 of NC_053155.1, read as the reverse complement.
TTCCACTCTCTTTACCTTCCTCTTTGCGCCGTCCCCCTCTTCTTCTTCCTTTTCAGCCAACAGTAGCCCGATTTCCGCAAGCAACCTGTTGGCTAACATTATTTGTGGCAGCCGTTGTTAGCCAGTGCCTCGACCGATCTAGTATGGAAATCTGTATTGTTGTCCACTATTGATCTGGCAGAATTTTATATCGGATGCCTTTCCTAATGTAACCCTCCCCATTTATCTGGGCTTGTGACTGGCACAAAGAAACACATTGATTTGTTCGTCCCCTGTGGCTGGGTTTAGTTCATCTGAAACACTGAAAAAATATGCCAAAGGCAGTGGTGGAGTCAGCTTTTCCTCACCTCAAATAAGGGGCCCACAAATCCTCAACAACCCCATACCCCCTTGGAAAACATCCATTGCAAATGATCCTACAAACCATCCCAGCCACCCTACCTCTCTGGTACACCATTCACTACAACCAATCAGACCCCTAGAAATCACTTCCCTCCCCAGAAACCATAAATCACAATTGACTAACAGCCTCATTCCATCCCCTTGGAAACCACTCTCCACAATAAACCACCTACCTTCATCCTCATACCTCTTCTTCCCTAGAACCATCCTCTGACTGACTACCCCAAACCATTTATATAGAGGTGGGTGTGGGGGAGCTTTAGGGAAGTTTACTAAGAACTTGCCCCTTACAAGTTCAAAACAATTATTCCATAACTGGTCGCAGCACTTCCTATAGATAGTCTGAACTGCTTAGTTAATTGTTTTCCATTTTTTTTCTCATAGCTGTGCAACAATGTCCACAAAAATCACAGGAAGAGTTAACTAAATAAATCACAAATTCCCCAGATGGCACATTGCAGAAAACCAACATTGATATGGGGAGAATGTGCAAACTTCACTTAGATGATGCACTGGCCCAGATACGAACTTGTATCTCTAGACCTGTGAGGTAATGATTTTAGGGTCTTTCCTATGCTGCCACTCACAGAATATTCCTACATCCATCTATTAATTACTTTAACCCCCTTATTGAAAGAGACTTGGGAGAAGCTGGAGGCTGTTCTGGCTGCATTTGAGGCATGAGGCAGACATTAATCCTGGATGGGCACAAGTCCATCACAGAGCACACTCACACATAGCCAGTTTGTAGTCTGTAAGTAATGTTGCACTTCTCATGTCTGTGGGATGTGGCAGAGGAAATGTTTCAATTTATTGCAATATCTATATGGTTTATAGGTATTTTAATCAGTATCTTAAGCTTTACTTGTATATTATTAAGATTAATATATTAAATGAAATTAATTTAATCTATAGTCATCCACAGTATCAATAATGTATATGAAAACAAAACACAAATCTGTGATAAAATAAACCTCTGGGGCCCATAATTAATTGGAAAATGCAACTCAAAGTCTATATACTCTAAGCCAAATTGCCACTCATTTCCTCCCTCAACATTCTTAAGTATGCTATGCTGGCAAGAGAAAAGAGGAATTTGTAGACAGAGCTAAATAAAAAGCAGCAGAAATTATCAAAAATATGCAACAGCATGTTTACTTTTCTGAAACCCACAAAAAGCTCAATTGCAGCAGCCAAGTGCTGTGGATACCCTCACTTCCTTACTCCTCCATTGATGCTCAAGTAAGCTGCATCTTTCACTGGCTGTATTGTGGCAGCTGTTAATGACACTGCAGCAGTACATTTTCCTTTAACTGGGCTGAGCAATTTCTTTCTTAGCTCAGACGGAGAGGGTTCCCTGCATTGACAGTTTTTCAAGACTCTCTTCAAATAACTTAGCTATCAAAAGAAACTTTCAGCTACTTCAGTTTCTTATGATTGGTCAGCAAATACTGTAAAGTATACATCAAAATGAACTTATTTTGTGCAGTGAACTGATCTGCTCTACTAGCACTATTTTTGTGCCCTTTGAAGCTGATTGCTCCTATCATTTGTGGTCAAAAGATATGAGCAGAGCCTCATGAAATGGAAGCTGAAGTTCATGATCATGTTGTGGAGTAGTTGAAACTTAGACAAGCTGTTGCTGTACGTCAGCATCCTTGCCTCTGCATTTAAATGAGCGTAGTCTTAAAGTATAGTTACACTGCAAAATTCAGGTACAGGTCTGAAAAATGTATTCTTGCATTTAAAACCTGTCATTTATTTAAAGTCTTTAATCAGAGTCAATGTACTATATATAGCTGCATTTCATTTACAAGTTATGCAACTACTGGAGTGGCAGAGGTTTGTGAGTTTAGTATGATAAAAAGCTCCAAAGTGCAAACTCCAAAATCCAAGTAAAATTATTTCAAACTTTAGTTAAATCAAAAAAATCACAAAAAAAGTGAATAGAACATACTCTATCAACATAAAGGAGAGAGATTTTCTATTAAAGAACTTACAGTTCTAAACATCTACAGTATATCTTCTGCATTTATACTGTAGATAGATACTGTAGATATTTTATTAATCCCAAGGGGAAATTTACATACTCCAGCAGCAGCATACTGATAGAAACAATATTAAATTAAAGATTGATAAAAATGAAAGTATAACAGACAGACAATGATTTTGTATAATATTAACGTTTACCCTAAGGGGGTGGAATTGAAGAGTCGCATAGTGTGGGGGAGGAATGATCATCTCAGTCTGTCAGTGGAGGAGGACAGTGACAGCAGTCTGTTGCTGAAGCTGCTCCTCTGTCTGGAGATGATCCTGTTCAGTGGATGCAGTGGATTTTCCATTATTGACAGGAGCTTGCTCAGCGCCCGTCGCTCTGCCACGGATGTCAAATTGTTAATTTCTGTGCCTACAATAGGGCCTGCCTTCCTCACCAGTTTTTCCAGGCGTTAGGCATCCCTCTTCTTTATACTGCCTCCCCAGCACACCACCGCATAGAAGAGGGCGCTCGCCACAACCGCCTGATAGAACATCTGCAGTATCTTATTGCAGATGTTGAAAGACACCAGCCTTCTAAAGAAGTATAGTCGGCTCTGTCCTTTCTTACACAGCGCATCAGTATTGTCAGTCCAGTCCAATTTATTATCCAGCTGCACTCCCAGGTATTTATAGGTCTGCACACAGTCACCTCTGATGATCACAGGGTCCATGAGGGGCCTGGTCCTCCTAAAATCCACCACCAGCTGCTTGGTTTTGCTGGTGTTTAGGTGTAGGTGGTTTGAGTCACACCATTTAACAAAGTCTTTGATTAGTTTCCTATAATCCTCCTCCTGCCCACTCCTGATGCAGCCCACGATAGCAGTGTCGTCTGCAAACCTTTTCACATGGCAGGACTCAGAGTTGTATTGAAAGTCTGATGTATATAGGCTGAACAGGACCAGAGAAAGTACAGTCCCCTGCGCTGCTCCTGTGTTGCTGACCACAGTGTCAGACCTGCAGTTCCCGAGACGCACATACTGAGGTCTGTCTTTAAGATAGTCCACGATTCATGCTAACAGGTATGAATCTACTCCCATCTCTGTCAGCTTGTCCCTGAGGAGCAGAGGTTGGATGGTGTTGAAGGCGCTAGAGAAGTCCAGAAACATAATTCTTACAGCACCACTGCCATTACTGAAGGATTCATGCTTTTGTGCTATTCCATTTTTTAGAAAACTATATACCTTCTTACCCTGCCATTTCAAGTCACTAAAACTGAGCCACTACTACTTAGGATTTAAAGGTAATAGGTCAAGACATACCGTTTATAAGTTAGCTTGTATGGAACAAGGCAGAATCTTTTGTTTTCGTTTCCTACTTAGAAAGTCAAACATTTTGTCATAACTATACAAATTCTTAAATGAAATTAACATTAGCATTAATTTAGTACTACACTGTATATTTTTATTCTTTTTATTCTGCTTCAAAATAATTTTTGTATTAGTCCATTTCTGCGTCGATTTGTATTTGCTTGTTTATTTCATGTGCCATACACTTACTCTCATTAAATGGAGCATCGTATAGTGATTTTAATGACTTTTATATGATGTCTATAGCGGTCATAGATCACAGATCACTAATAAGATTTCACTCAGAGAGAAAGTAGGGCTTTATTTTCCTCATGAACATTGTATTGCAATAAAATATGGTTTTTCGATTATTTAGAACATGTGAAGTATTTATATATATTTACAGTGGATTTAGATAGTGTTCAGACCTTTTCATTGTTTGCATACATAATTGTATTGTAGATTTAATTTTCAATGGATACTTTTCCATTTTTGCTCATCAATCCGTAACCCACAGTGACAAAGTGAGAACATGTTTTCAGAAAAGTTAGCAAATTTGATAAAAATCTAAAACTGAAATCTCTCATTCATATAAATATCTAGTCCACTTGCTGTGACTTACTATATGTTATGTGTACAATGCGTTTTTGGTAATAAATACTAATTTAAATAATTATATGTATACAGCATAATGTTCTAATAAATTTATCTAAATGGCTGAGTGACAAATGTAAACACTATAGGACTTGTATGTGTTGCTGACAAGTATTTGTTTTTATAGCATTATGAATTACTAAGCTGCCTTAAAAATGGACTGCATCAAATACTGCATATTTATTTTGGATTTATAAAATCACATTTTGAGAGATCTGTCTCAAACTTTTAATTGCTAATGAATTTTCCGGGTCATCTATGTCTTCAAATATCTCACACCATCTTCTTTCTGTATAATATACTACAACAAAAGAGAGCCACACCTATTAAGTGGGGTTTCCTTTTACTTGCTTTTAAATATTGGTTGGCATTAAAAATACTGTGTGATGTAAACTTTCTGAATATATATTAGCAATGAAAGGATGTACATACATTTATTTTTAAGTAGCTAAAATCAAAAAACAAAACACACAACTGCTCTTTTGTTTATGTAAAATATTCTCATTATTCTGCATCTATAAAATCTGGAATATGGCTTCACTAGTGAATTTGAGTAGAAGACTTTAAAACACTGCCCTAGGTGAGATGCTTTGTTTTTTTTATTCATTTTATTTAATAGTTAAGAACTGTCTTTTAACTTAGACTGAATTATTTACACATCGTACTGTAAATTAGTATATCACCATGATGCTATAGTTCAGGCTAAATATAAAATGTTTTGAAAGTAACTCTCTGTGGAATGGGGCAACCAAATTATTACAGATTTTTTATGAAAGCACCAAGAGCGTCATTTTATTTCCTGTCTGGCCGTATATATTAATCCTCATAAATTCAACTCTAATGTAGTTTATAATTTTAATATCACTTTATGGCAGCTTATACATAACACTTATTCCCAGACTGTACATTGCAGTGTCTGGCTACCGTTTAGTTTCCAGACATCCTTTATTCCTGGCCAAGTCGGCTTTCTGGGGTCTGCTTGTCTGATACCACATGCCAGAAATGGTGGGGTTAACAAACTGTACTAATGAATTCTGTAGCCCAGCAAAGAGCTCTAATTAGTTAATGAGAGAATGAGCTCTCAGCTGCATTGTCCTAATTAGCAGTGAGAGAGGACCAGGCTGAAGTAATTGTGTGTCTCTTTCATTTTTTTCGGGTTGTGGAATAATTAACAGGTTTTATGTTCGCAGTCTCTTCCTCCTCACTAATCACATTTAGGTTGTGTTTTTCAGAGTACTTTATTTTTTGCTTTTTTCACAGAGAGAAAAAAAAAGATCATTATGACATTAATGGCTCTTCTGAGAAAAGCCATTATACCTACTAAAATGTCACTTATTTGTGAGTTGCTTTTACATAAGGGAAATGCACGTGGAGGATTTTTTTTTCTCCCTTCTGTTAATTTCAGAAGATAAGGCTGGTTTGTCTCATGGTTTTACACTTTAGTTTGGAATTGTTACGTGTAACATCTTAAAGATAGTAAGAAAGGGGGTTCTTGTGCCTTCTCAGAACATTTGGTATAATGCCTAATGAGCTACAAACTTTAAAAATATTCCTCTTTATTTCCTTAACATATGGTGCCCCTTACAAACACATGATAGTGATTCTCTGTCTAAAGAGGGGCAACACATTCACCTTTCAGGTGCCATCAAGACAATTTCCTTTCTCGTGTTTGTGTGTTTTGATCTCTTCTCTCTCACATGAGCCTAACTGTACTCCCATCTGTGGGGTCATCGTAACTTCTGGTACGAGACCAAACTCTTACAGCCAAGCCAAAGACTCAGTTTCAGTCTTTGGAACTGGTCTTTTGTCACTCATGAGGCAGCAGGATAGACCATTTGCTAGCTTCCCCTGGTACCTCTATAACTAAAGCTGTTTAAAGCTCTTATTGGGTCAAATCTCTCATGCAGCTTTTGGACTGAATGAATTCAGAAAAACAAGATGGTCCCTCTCTTTTCAATGGTTTACTGTGTGCTGACATATATCATGGTGGCATGGCCTTCCTCGAATACTCCCAGATCTGTAAAGGACATCTTAGTCCTAGTATGGGAACATGAGCGCTACCCTAGCAAAAAGTATTCTGACTTTTCAACACCCTACTTGTCTTCACACACTCTCTAAATAAATGATCCAGAACTCTGGGAGTAGAGATCTGGATAATTCTGAACCTTCCTAAATAACCTCCCCCATCTCCATCTTTCTCTCTCCCAGCCCCAGGGTATAGAGAATCCACTACATAGTGTAGGACCCCTGTTCTTACATTGGCATACAAAATGTATGCTACCATTGCCAATTTGTGCATTTTTTTTCCACAATTCCTGTGCCATCTTAGCCTGTTCTGTTTCATCCAGGTGCAACCCCGTTGCTCACAGGTCAAATGTCTACAAACATGTATGCACAGAGAGTGTGTTTATTTATATAATACAGTACATTTTCTTTACCCTCAACTGAAAGTGCATTATTATATATTGTAATATTATAAATAACCTGCACAAAAAATGGGAATAGGTAATCATTGTTAGTTGAGTAAAAGTAACATAGTATTTCATTAAAACTGAAAATGCAACTAAATCTTTGACATCAATAAACATAAGATATTCTTGTTTATCTTCAGTTTTTCCCAGTTCTATGTGTGGTCAATATGCCTGATCAACGCTCGCCATACAACACTGTCCTGATCCTCTTACCCAGTCAAAACTTTCTTTCTTCATTTGTTCTTTACTCTATCCATCCACTTACACCTCAGACTCTCACCACTTTCTCTTCCCCTATACTGTATTTCTATTACCAGCATTGTTTTGCCCACATGTCCAAAACGCTTCAACCTACTTTCCTGTACTTGATTAGCTATCTCATCTACTTTTGTTAAACCTTTGATTGTCTTATTTCCTATTCTGTCCTTCTTTGTAAATCTACACATTCATCTCAACATTCACATTTCTGCCACATTTAATTCTTTCTCTTATACCACATTTACTGCTCCATAAATCATTGTTGCTGTTACTATTTTCTTAAAAACCTTACCTTTAACCCTCATCTTGATTCTTCAGTTCTTTCAATTGTTCCATTCCCATTGTACTCTGTTGGATCATCTCCTCATCCAGTTCTCCATCTTCGGCCACCACTGATTCTATATACTTAAACGTATCCACTCTTTTCAATAGCTCCCCTTATAGGCCAACCTCTGAACCCTATCCATAATTAAAATTCAAATGTTAAGTTGTTTTCTTCCCTATTTTTCTTCAATCTTTTATCTTCTCCATTCATCTCAATTCCTACCACTTCCTCCTTTTTGATACTATATGAAACAATGTCATTAGCAAAACTCATGCATCAGGGAACGAGTCTTATCTCATGAGTCAACAGATCCATAAACAGATCATTGAGTTAAGGGCTTAAAGAAGGTCCCTGGTGAAGACCTACTGCATCTGGAATCTTGTCTGTTACCCCAACACTGCTTCTAACCCAGGCTTCACTCCCTCATGAATATCCTGGACAATCTTCACATACTTCTCTGCTACTTCTTTCTGTGTTAAGAATCTCCTGACTTCGTGACATGGTACCCTGTCATAAACCTTCTCTTAATCAATAAACACCATATGCAAGCCTTTGTTTTCCTCAATGCTTCTTAATGAGCTGTCTCAATGCAAAAATTGCATCAGTTGTTTTTTTTCCTGACATAAAACCAAACTACTTCTCACCTATGGTGATTTCCTCCCTGAGTCTTTCCTCTATAACCCATTCCCAGATTTCATTTCATTGTGTGTGATATTTGCTTCATCCCTCTTTAGTTTCTAAAATCCTGAATGTTTCCTTTCTTCTTATAAATGGGTACAATCACACTGTTTCTCAACTCATTTGGTATAATCTCCTGTTCGTAGATCTTCTGCATTACATCCCACAACACATCTACCCTTTCTTTTCCTATACTCTTCCAGACTTCCACTGGTATTTCACCCAGTCCTGTTGTCTTTACATTCTTCATTTTTGTAGTGCCTCCTTTACTTTCTTTCTCCTTATTTTTGGTACTAGTACTTCATTTGGGACTCCATCCCTTAATTACTACCTGTGGATTTTCTTTGTTCAACACCTTTTCAGAGTACCCCTTCCATCTAGATTTAATCCTGTCTTGCTCACATAAGACCACACCTTGCTCAGCTTTCATCTGCTTTATCTTCCTAAAATTTTTCCCTTCCTTATTTGTAGACTTCAGCATTTTATAAATCATTATCTCTCCCTTTTGTGTTTCCAGTTTTTATACATCTAATCCAAAGCCAGTGCATTGACTCTTGCTACTGCCTTCTTTGCCTCCTTGTTTTTCTGCCTATATATTTCTCTATCTTCCTAATTGGTACCATGATATCTTTACCCCTTTCTAAGCCTTTATCTCATCCTCCACCTCACTATTTCCCACCATGTCCCTTTATCCCTAAGTGGGCTTCTTCCTGTCGTTGTACCAAACACCTCATCACCTCTTGTCAATACAGCTTTGAAGTTCTTCTCCTACTATTGCTGTATACTCTCAAGTGACTGTACTTCATTCAAGCCTATGTTTCCAAACCTTTTACTAAGGCCTTCCTCTTTTAATCTCCACCACTTTATCTTTGGGGCTTTTTGCTGACTCTGATCCCTCAGTCCATCAGAACAATTTTTTGCAACGCTGACACACTATCCTGATTTCTGGCTTTGCAACTCTTTATTTCTTTCAAACGAGATATTCAACACATTACAGTGTCTATTTGGCTATCTCTTCCTCCACTACTGTAATTCATAATCTGATTACTTTCTTCACAAAAAATTTTTTAACTATTAGCAAATCAAATGTCATGTCAAAATCTACTGTCATCTCCCCCTCTTCATTTCTCTTACTATCTCTCCTTCTTTAATGTACATTCTTTACACTTTCCCAATTTAGATTTCCCCCAATAATCAATTACCTTTTCTCCCTCTTGTGCTGCTTTATGCTCTTCATCCATTTGTGTGCAGATAAACTTCTCCTTTTCCTCACTGCCAACTTGAGGAGAATATGTACAAATGACTACAAGGCCAGGTTTCGCGCCCTTTACCCTATCACTCCTCCTATTCACACTGACAAGGCTATCCTTATGGTCTTTGGGTATTACTATCCTTACACTATTTGTCCCTTGCTCATTCACTCTGCTGTATAACAATGTACAGTATGGCCTCCTCTTAATTCTCTTACTTTATTCTCCTTCCATTTAGATTCTTGCACAAAAGAAAAACTCCTACCTTCCTCTTGTCCATCTAATCTGCCAACTCTTTTCCTTTCCCAGTCATTATCCAAACATTCAGTGTTCCCACTCTTATTTTAAACATATCTTTCTCTTTGTCCTTTCCCATCTTCATTTTCTGCTTCTTTGACGCTAACCTGTTTAACCAGGGCCACTGTTTTATTGGTAGCCCTTGCTCACTTCCCACAAGAATCAGGCGAGGTCCCTGTGTGTCATCTACAAAGTGTGCCCTAGCATTTTCCGAAGCGGATTGCACTGATTCCATAATTAAAGGTTTGGGCGAATGTTATACAGCTGGATGCCCTTCCTGACATTATGTCTGTCCATTTTTCCTGACCTGAGACTGGTACCAAGCAACAAACATCTGATGACAGAGACAAATGAGCTGTTTTGCAACTGTGTTCATCCAAAGAATGTCCAATCTGTCCGGGTGACATTTAGATTTTTCTGACCACTTACAAGTAATGAAAAACTCTCTCAACATGTATATAATTGATTTTATTTCACTTGGAAAGCAAAAAAGAAAACATAAAAATGTGTGGGCATCGTTTTATTATAATCAACTCATCCATTCATGTAGTTTTTTTTCCCTTCATATAATGGCTGGGCAATATAACAAAAAATAAACCCTCCATTTTTTTAAAATGTATTAACAATTTATGATTATTTTGAATATTTCAACATAGAAATTATTTTCAAACAAAATGACAAGGTTGTCATCACTTTGGAAGCTGTAATTACAATTGAATCCTTCTTAAACATACAAAAACATGTATATACTTTACATATATAGATGTGCAAATTAAGAAAACCTCTTTCTGTGCAGACTGGTCAGTAAATTTTTTTATTTTTTTTTTGTAATTTGTTTTTACATTTGCAGCTCTCATCATTCTTTGTACATCCACATTCTTTTCACATCAGTTACAGGCAATGTTCCTTAAACTCTGCAGTTTTTTTCACTTTTATTTCCCTCACTGCTGTTCTGTTATAGCTCAGATACTCCATCTGCTATTACCACAGGTCAGTTTTCTTTTTAACTTGCAGAGCAGACCAGCCAGCTTCTTCCCTCTGCTACAACTACAGCTTTCCAAAGTGGCTTGCCTGTTAAGCAGTTGTTTTCAACTTTTTTGAATTTGAGAAATTCCTTGTGGACCTTTATGGATTTTCACCAGGTTTCATTTACTACCATTGGATTGAAAAGAAGTTTGGAGTTGTATATCATCTACATTTACTGATGTTAGATCAATCGAATAGAGGCTTAGGGGGTCCCCTTGGAGTAAGCATCTGGATTTATTAACAGCAGAGAATGCCACATCTTACCTGCTTTTTGTGGACCGGCAATTGGGAATGACTTCACTAAAAATACTCACTTTGCCCTATTCTCACAGATGGCATACATTTTCTACTGACCAAAACACTGCTGTGAAGGTTTTATTTCTCTAAGTGCACTCTAATAGCCCTGTGACCACTTGTTATAGACTGCCTACTTGTTTTTCCCCATCGTAGCCTAGCCATTGTTGCAGGGCAAAAAGGTACAACGGACATCTCTGGCATATTCTTCTTGTAGCTCCAGACAAGGCATGCCATCTTCCTAAAGTAATCAAGCTAACTGGATATATATAGTATGGAGTGTGGTTGTGTGGTGCTTGCTGAATCAGGGGCTTTATCTTTGTCCTGTGCTTCCTCACATTGGTTTCATTCTGCTGGGTGTTTCTATTTTAAGTGCTGAAATAAATTGGATGTGCTACCACTTTTAACTGCTATCATCATTTTTTGCAAACTTTGCTTTTACATTATTTTGCTCAGTATCTGATCTTTCATATCCAAACCACTTCCAGACAACTGATTTAATGTTGTTGGACTTTTGTTGGAACAGGCACCACTTCATAGTGCAGTGCAGAATCCAAATTTGTTTCTGAAAATCAAAAAAACAAATGAACACAAATAACAACAACATTTATTTATATAGCACATTTTCATACAAATAATGTAACTCAAAGTGCTTTACATGATGAAGAAAGAAAGAGACAAAATAAATAAGAATTAAAATTAGGGAGCACTAATTAACATAGAATAAAAGTAAGGTCTAATGGCCAAGGAGGACAGAAAAAACAAACAAACAAAAAAAAAAACTCCAGGCACCCAGGCCCCTCTAGGCATTCTACATAACTTAAATGATCTCAATCAGTCGTTATTGTATTCAGGGTTCTCATGGAAGAATTTGATGATGACGGTCATATGGACTTCTGGCCTTTAATCCATAATAATAAGTATGTAAATAATCCATAAATATTAAGTAAGTAAATAAATAAGTAATGGGTGTGGATCCAGAATTGTTAAGACTGTCAATAACAAGCATTATCATTAGCATCTTAATTTTTGTAAAGTGTAAAGATGATTCATTAAATCTAAAACACATTATTCTCAGGTGAGGGCTTGTTGATTTTTTACTTCTTATCTCTTTGAGTCTTGCGCTACCTCTTTCTCTCACCCCTCCTTTTTCACTGTCTGTTTCACATTACAAAGTAAATCAAAACAAGCAGAATTGAACTTGATAAATAATGTAGCAGTGCCTAACAGTCTCTGGGAGTCTTCAGTTATGACTTGATTGGAGTAAATACACTGCCTCAAAGACACACTTAGGAGGAGATTTCCAGAAGATTGAATCGGTTAAGATGAGTGAACACTGTGATAGACGGAAGTTGATGCTTTGGGACTATGGTATTTTTGGGCTGTAAATTCTGGTGGGTTCATACTAGAATTCTCCTTTATGTTTACAGAATTCTCTAATATTAACTTGCCTAAAATATCTGTTCCTCTTTTTTCTAATGACTAGCAAAATGTGGAAGTTGTTGAACTGTTTCTGTTACAAAAAATCATGCAAACATTGAAATGCTGGTGCCTGATATGTCTTGATTGGCATCAGATCATTGATACCTTCTCACATATTTATCATCTGACAAAATGCAGCAATATACTGTATATTTAAACCTTAAAGGAATACTCCAATCAAAAATGACATTATTTTACTTTCCTCTAAATAATTTTTAGTGATGGCCGAGAAAAATTTTGTCTAATTTTTGTCTTGCAGAATGGAGAGAAAACATTGTGAAAAACATGTATGGACAAAAAAGAAAAGTAAAAAACAAAATCTTATGTTGCATTATTCACATGTCCTTTATCCAGTTGTTTATGCTCATAATATCCAAAATCCTAAAATATTGTTATATACTTCTAAATTTATCAGTGCACATCATAAACAGGAAAATAAAGCCTCATGAGAATGAAGTTTTGAACTGAAGATGGGACTCTTGATCAGTGAGTGAGGGTGCGAGGCAGATAAGTACACTGAAAGCCTCATAATCGCCCACTGCTCAAGAAAGAATATTGATTATGACCTGCCTAAACTGAAATAACATCTCAAGTTTAGAATAAAATGGCTTAAAGATGAAATAGGATGCTCCACAATAACACAAAGAATTTCACATTACCACAGTGCCTGATTTGAACATAAGACTCTGGGGATGTCCTGTAGTAGTGATAATCAAATGCAGACAGGCACTTACTGACTAGTGCAGGGTTGGCAAATAATTGAAAAAATAACTTTCTACATATCGGTATTTTCTACAATATGAGTCTGTGCCTCTTTGAAAAAGAGGCATCAAACTGCTGGTTTCTTTTCGATGAAAAAGAATGAGTACTTGTGAGGATTCCTGGGTGGCTTTTTTAAATTTAGCATCATCAAGCGGCGCTCTTCATAGTTGGGTGAAGGTAAGGATGCTGCTCAGCACCATTCTGATCAGTGTAATGTCTTCCACATGATGCATTCCTGATATTGGTCTACTTGTTTATTTTCAGATAACTTGGGTTACCTTAAAGGGAGCAAATGGTACAGGACATTTGTGTATCCTCTTTGCTGACTTGCATTGATCTGACTGGAAAAAGGGTAAACTGGAAGTGCAAATGTGTGACTGTTAACAAAAAATAAGGCAGTCCTCATTCTAATATCAGGACTAAATGATTCTTGGCTTTAGGCCCAGTTGCTAAACTGTAAAATATTCTTTAGGTTTCACATGTGCATACTCAAACAAGAGTAAATCTAGAATACCGCAGGGCCAATAAAGCCCACCCCTTCATCTAGAAACAGCCTTGCAACACCCACCATGAAAACAAAATCATATACTACAAAATACAGCTTTATTTTTAAATAAGAGCATATATTGGAAAATGGGGAAAAATGCTTAAGTTGACAAAGCTGAGGGCTTTTCAAAACATTTTAATAATAAATTACTAGGTAAGCTTTCTACTTACTTTGCACAACGCTTTTGGGTCTGTGCCATTGTTGGTTTTTAATGCAGAAACGCCACTACTTAGGAACACTATGAAGACCCGCTTTAAGTGTCTATAAAATTTCTATTTAAGATAAAAATTTTTAGTCATGGTAATCTTCTTCTGATGATTTGAATGCATACATTACTGGAACAGACAGGTAAATAATATTGTTTACAACAGAAGTTTAACAGTTTCCTGAATGTTCTATGTATAATGGTACCTGTGGAGTCTCCTGCATATTCCATGAAGTATGTCTATTTTACATAAACTCAGGTGTTTTCAACAATTTGCTCTTCACGCATTGAAATTTTAACTTCTTCAGAGGTACTGATTCAGCTATTTCATACTTTCTCATTAAATATAGTTATGAAAATAACAAACTCCTAATGAAATTCATATTTCTTCCAAAAGAATGCGGGAGTTGGCATGCTATTTGCCTTTAATGTTGATACCTGTTTATGATCATTTCTCATAGTTGTTTTGTCTTTCTCATTGAACTTCAATAACAAAAAACACTGTTCCACACAGACACACTCTTCTTTAGGATTACATTTTATCATGACAGCACTGGTCACAAGACAGGAAATGACCCTAGACAGAGCAGCAGTTCATCATAGGACCTGGCAATTCAACTAACAAGTATCTTTGGGAATGTGGGAGTAAGACAACAGTATGTAGTAGAAAACCCACAGAGGCATGAGAACTACATGTAGACTCCACATGGACAACACCCAGGTATGGAATTTGATCCAAAAATGCTCAATCTAAGAGCCAGCAGCCCAATAAACATGGCCTACATATAAAGCACAACTAAATATTTATTTATTTACTGACATTGCATTGTTTAGTGTTTTGTGTTTCTCTACTACATACTGTGTTATCAGTTTCTTCATTAGTGAGGCTAGCACAAATCCTTTAGTGCTATAAGGCACAGTGGATTCAGTAAGAACTCAGACCCCTTCTCTTTCTGCACACATTATTTTGATGTTGATTTAATTTTAAATGGATACATTTCCCATTTTTGTCTAAGTGTCTACACTGATTAATCCATAATGACAAAGTTAAAACCTGGTTTAAAAAATGTTTGCAAATGTATTAAAATACCAAAAACTGAAATCTCACATTTATATACAGTAAATATGCTCTGGCACTCCAAATTGTGGTCATGTGCTTTCCGTTTGCTTTAATTATTCTTCAGATGTGTCTAGAACTTGATTGGAGTCCACCAGTGGCAAAAAGAATTTATTGGACAGCACTTAGAAAGGCATACGCCTGTGTATATAATATCCCCCAATTCAAACTGTGTAACAGAACAAAAACCATGCCATCAAGTCCAAAGATCTCTCTGTAGACCTGTTTGATAAACTTGTCATGAGCCATAGATCAGGTCAAGGGTATATAACCTTTTCTAAAGCTTTGAGTATTCCTAGGAACTCAGTGGCCTCAATAATTGTGAAACAGAAGAAGTTTTGAACCACCGGGACTCTTCCTAGAGTTGGTCATCCAGCCAGACTAAGTAGAAGGGCAAGAAAGACCTTGGCCAGGGAAGTGACTAAAAACCTACTGCTCACTCTAATAGAACTTCAGAAGTACTTCACTGAAATGAGAGAAAATGTTGGAAGAATGATTTATTTTAGCAGCACTCCATCAATTAGACAGAAGCCACTAAGTAAAAGGCATATGATAGCCCGCTTGGGGCCTTTTAAAAGGACTCTGAGGACATGAAGGAAAAGTTTCTCTGATCTTAAAAAGACAAAAATTAAACTCTTTAGGCAGAACTCCAAGCATTATGTCTGATGAAGACCAAACACTGCAGATCTCCTAATACCATCTCTACAGCATCATGCTTTGGGATTTTTTCTTAAATACAGGGCACAGGGAGACTGGTCAGAACTGAAGAAAAGACAAATGCAGCCAAATACAGAAAGTTCCTTTAAGAAAACCTCAACCACAATAGTTTGCCTTTCAGTATAACAATGATCCAAACCATACAGTGAGGACACTGCTAAAGTGGCTTTGGGACAAGTCTCTTGACCATCTTTTAATGGCTCATCCAAAGCCTAGAATTCACCCCTATGGAATATTTGTGGAGAGACCTAAAGATGGCTGTTTACAAATGCTTCCCAACCAATCCCACAGAACTTGAGATTGCACTGATGCCATTAATCAGTAAATACTTGCAATCCATTTTACATTTAAACAAAAGTTTAATAAGGTGGTCATTAAAATTTTGGATTAACAAGTGTGCTTCATTCATTTTTTTCATACATAATTGTAGGTTGTGAGACTTGCCAGGACACCACCAGTCAGAGACCACATCTTTATAAAAGTCACACGTTTATTATTCATTAAATAAACACAGTCCAGAACACCACACAATGCATAAAGCAATAATCACCCAATAATCCTTCCTTCTCTCAGTCCTTGGCCGCCAATCTCCTCCTGGGAGCTTCGTCCTGCTCCCTCTCCCGACTCTAGCTCCCAGATTGCTGGGAGGCGGCGCCTTTTATTCTCGCCCAGATATGCTCCAGGTGGCTGATGACGATCTTCTGGCAGCACTTCCTGGTGTGGCGGAAGTGCTGCCCTTTGCCCCGGAAGCACTCTGGGCATCCCTGGCAGGTTCCTCCACCATCTTGCCAAGCGTGGCGGAAGTAATGTTCTCCCAGGTTCTAGGAGGCTTAAGGCGCCCCCTGGCGGTGGCCACGGGTCCCAATGAGTTGGAAAGTCTCTCCTCCTCTCCCGTGGTCCTCTCCTGCTCCAGGGTGGCTGTGTCCTCCTGACCCGGAAGCTTTTACTGCCACCTTCCGGACCTTCTAGGCATCTTGACCGGGTAAGAACCCCAGTCGTCTGTGACAAGGTATTTTGCTTAATGTTACCGTTTTGCAAGAATAACAAAAGAATGAAAACTGTTGGTGGTCTAGGATACATGTTTTAGTGAGATCAGTGAAGCTTTAGGTTTTTATTATTTTTATTTTTCATTATATGCTTTACCTGTGTTTTCATTTTATTTATTTTAATTCAAAGGTACCATTAGTTCATATTGAGCATTCTTAGTTTACTAAAGGCAAATGGTTTTTGCTATTCCAGTCTTTGTCATCAGATATTTGCATTATTTTATTAGGATACAGAAAATGCATTCACTCCTTGCATTTTTAAACACTTTCCACTAGTTACAACTATACAGTTTAATACATTGAAATAATTTTTCTTCCATCACTAGACTTGCAAAAGTGTTCCATTAAGTATTCCTTCAGAAGCAATGACAGCATAGACCTTCTTGCATGTGTCTTTATGAGCTTACACATTTGTAGAATTTTTGCCTAGTCTTGAAAAATTCCCCCAACTCCAAACTTGATTGGGAGTTTAGGTGAAGAGCAGTTCGTACGTCACTCCCCATATTTTCATTTGTATTTCAGTCTGGAGTCTGACTAGACCATTTCAGAATAGTAACTTTCTTTTTTTAAAGATACTAATTAAAGAACAGTTAGGTTATTTCTCACAAATTATATTTTAGTTATTAGTTATATTTTAGATTGTATTTTAGTGTACCCATCCTCCATTTCACAAAGATATTATCTTCACTTAAGTGCAAAAAAAATTTAATACTATTACTTGAGCACAACAGCTTCCAACATTGTTAATTGAGCACTAAGGCTTCCAACATTTTAAATAATTTTTGAATAATAGAAAGAGCAGGTAAATTACCATTAATAGCAGCTTATAAGTAATTAAGTCCAGAGGGTCAATATAACCAAAAGTGTCTAAGAATCAAACTTCTGTTAGTGAATATTCACAACATTATCCATCAGGCTGATGCATTTCAGAACTCATCCCTTCATTAGGGCCAGAAAACTAGAAACTGAAGACAAATAATTTTCACATCTCATTAAAACATATGAACACATACTGTGAAGAAGGCTATACAATTAAACCTTACCAAAGGTACACATTTTCAAAGCACTTTGTTTTTTTTAAAGCCATAGTTTTTACCATGTGCTCTTGGTAATTGTCCTACTGAAAAATCAACCTTTGCTTTTCTCTGGTTAACTACAGTGGGATTTTCATGTTGCCCTTGATAACAAGTGTTCCAGTTCCTATTGCAAAAATTCAGACACAAAGTGTGATGCTTCCATCTGTGTGCTTGATGGCCAGAATAGTGTTATCTCAGTGTTGGGCTGTATTTGGCTTGCAACAAACATAGAATTATAATTTTAGACTAAACAGCTTAAATGTAGTTTTATCAGACTGCAGTATTTTTTGGACAGTTCTATTTGTAATGAAGAGCCATGCAACTCTGTTAATGCTGTAGCTGACCTTCTGGTCATTTCTTCAATGGCTGGCCGCCTTCTTTTGTCCAGTTTGGTAGTACAGCCTTTTTGATGCCTAGACTGTGACATATATTTTTCCATTTTGTTACAATATACTTTACAGTGCTCCTAAGAATGTTTAAAGTTTGCCTAATCTTGTTATAACCTTCTCCATCTTTTTTTGTTTTTCTCCTAACTACTTCATCTTTGCACATTGTGTTGCTGGCAGAGGCTCTGTCACCTTTTGATCCTGCTAAGTGGGTTCAAAAATGGATGGATGTGACAGCAGGATGTGTGAGAGAAAATAAAAAAAACAAGCAATTAATCTGTGATTCGAAAATCAGTACTGTGGTGCTTGATATTATTTTCAGTTAAATTAAACAAAACAAGCTGCATTAGATCCAGCAAAAAGATAATGTGGTTTATTTACTAAAATATCTCCTGCTTGTTCATTGACTTGTGCCTTTGCATTTACAAAATGCTAAAAACCTTCAGAAACATTTAGCAAGGCATTGGCTGGGTCTTGTTTCCCTTTTCTCTTACTTAAAATTCATAGTTGTCATGCAAAATAAATCAGCTTCTCTTTTTATAACATAGCTTGCATCTGCTTCAGAGTGAATAAGATATGAGCCTTAAACGTTCACAGTCCTTATGCTGACACATTCAATCACATCACAAGGCTGTCGAGCTGCTGAAGAACCAGAGACACTGCCAGACTTCTTAAAGAGGAACATGAAAACAGGCTGTGAGGGTGGTGGTATTGGTGGGAGGCAGGGGGGAGGATTATAAGATACTGCAGGGAGGTTGGGGGCTGCGTTTGATTAATATGGATTATCAAAGTGTTTATTACCCAACAGTCAGACAGCCATTGAGGGGAGGGCATATTCAGTATGCAATGGGAGATTGTGACTTCAGCGGCAGCCACGTAGCTGCCTGCCTTTACTACATGCTAATGCTGATCTCTCTTTTTACAGCATTCAAAGTGTATTATAAATGTGTGTCAGATTAAGGGAAACCTGTGTCTGCAATAAATTACATACAGTATAGTATACTCATGCTATATCTGCCCTAAGCTTCAAGGCTAAAGATCTTATTAATATAAATATCAATTATGTACAAAAGTGGTTTGTGTTTGATGTAAGCATATGGGAAGTGAAATATTACAATATACGAGTAATATATAAAATATATATAAAAAACTATATAAAATTATATCAGATTAGAACTCTTGAATGAACTTTTGTTTCTAAATAACAGCAATTCATTAAAGATAAAAATGAAAAAAATAGCTATCTTGCTAGACCATTAAGGAATCAATTTCCACTGAAATGCTTTCTGTAAGAAATAAAAGAAATCCAGAAATTTTAATTAATGAAAGATTTATGTTTTTCGGGATTCACCTTTACTTTTATTGTGAAATGAAAATCTTTCTAAAGAGAAAACCAAAGAATAGTCAAAGGACAGACTGAGTGCTGAATACCAGAATCATAATACCAGGACTCAAACTCAAAGCCCTGCGCTGGGCTGGCGCTCTACCCTGGATTTGTTCCTGCCTTATGCCCTGTGTTGGCTGGGATTGGCTCCAGCAGACCCCATTGACCTTGTGTTAGGATATAGCGGGTTGGATAATGGATTGATGGATGGAAACTCAAAGCCATTAAATGTACAAATATTGTTTAATAAACTTTACCCTAAATCTTTTTTTAGATGCCTTTGTCTTAAAAAAAAAAAAAATGCTGCTCCTTTTTATTATCCTCAATACAAAGTTGAGATGTCAGTCTGTTTGCAACCACTGTCTTTTATAATTTTGTTAGTAACAAATGTTGGTGCTAACAAATGGCAGCAACCATGAAAAAATAATGTGAAAAATGTCTCAAAACAAATGGCAATGTGATTGTAAAAGAGAAAAATATAAAAAAAAAAATAAATGATAATAGAAATAGCAATCATAACGTTTAAATTAAATAAACTGGATTAGAATGATACTGATGGAGTTTCTGACTTTTACTAATTGTCCAGTAAAACTATGTCCTGTATTACTTGAATAGTTGGAAATATAAAACCATACTCATTTTTCTGTTAGTTTATTTTATAAAAGCATTCAAGTAAACAAATGAAAATATGATAGCAAGTAGAATAGTGTGCTCCATAAACAATCCTACAAGCCCCATCTAAAATGACTCTTTGTATAACCTAAAACAGGAAGTAAAATAAAAAAAGATTAAATGCTGGCAGCATATTTACTTTAGTCAGTCAGTCATTTTCCAACCCGCTACATCCAAACACAGGGTCATGGGGTCTACTGGAGCCAATCCCAGCCAGCACAGGGCACTAGGAAGGAACAAACCCCAGGCAGGGTGCCAGCCCACCGCAGGGCACACACCATGGACAATTTATGATCGACAATGCACCTAACCTGCATGTCTTTGGACTGTGGGAGGAAACCGGATCACCCGGAGGAAGCCCACGCAGACGCGGGGAGAACATGCAAACTCCACGAAGGGAGGACCCGGAAGCGAACCCAGGTCTCCTTACTGCGAGGCAGCAGTGCTACCACTGTGCCACCGTGCCGCCCTATTTACTTTAGGATTACTTTAATTATTTCTTGCCAAGATCTAAAGAAGTTCATGAAAAGTATTTTTTTTTCTAATAATTTATTTATATAGCACCTTTCATACATATGAATGCAACTTAAAGTGTTTTACAGAGAGTGCAATAAAACAATAAGAATAAAAATAAAATAGAATCAATGTGAATAATCAATGAATCAATCAAACATTAACAAGTCATGTTAAGTTAAAACATAAGTAAAAGTAAAAAATAAAAATACATGAATATAACACAGTGAAAATAAAAAGGTATGTTTTCAACTAATTTTTAAAATACTTAGGCAATATTTCTGATGAATATCTAAGGGTAAGTTGTTCCAAATCTTTGGTGCATAAAAACAGAAGGCTGCTTCTCCATATGTCTTGTATTTTACTTGAGGAATATTTAGCAAGCAGGCACTTGATTACCTTAATGACCTATTTGGAATATATTCAGTCAGATATTCTGAAATGTGCATGTCTATTTAAAGCTTTAAATACTAATAAATATTAATAAAAGTATTTTAAAATCAATTCTAAAAGAAGCAGGTAACAAAGTAGTCTTGCTAAAATAGGGGTAATATACTCAGTTCTTCTAGTGAGATTAAGTACTCTTGCTACTGCATTTTGAACAAATTGTAAACATCTCTGTGTTTTTCCCATTTGATTCTGGGGTTCGTCAGGGGTGTGTTCTTGCTCCTACTCTGTTCCATGCTTGTATGGACTGGGTGTTGGGCAAGGTTGTGGGGTCCAGCGGCTGTGGGGCATCTGTTTGTAAAGAAAGTTTCACGGATCTTGACTTTGCCGACGATGCTGTGATCTTTGCTGAGTCAATGGAGGATCTGATTGGGGCGCTCAAGAGACTAAGCAAGGAGTCTGAGTGTCTGAGCTTGTGAGTGTCCTGGATAAAAACCAAGATTCAGGTCTTTAATGACCTTTTAGGTACAGCCATCAACAGTGTGTCTGTCTGCGGAGAGAGTGTTGACTTTATCGAGAGGTTTACTTACCTTGGCAGTGACATTCATGTCTCTGGTGACTCTTCCTATGAAGTCAGTAGACGAACTAGGAGAGCATGGGGGTCATGAGGTCGCTGGAAAGGGGTGTGTGGCACTCCCGATATCTATGCCAGAGGACGTAGTCTTTAGAGTCCAGGTTCTTCCTGTCTTGCTATATGTTTGCCAGCCATGAACACTATCCAGTGACCTGAGACGAAGATTGGACTCCTTTGGTACTGTGTCTCTCCGGAAAATCCTTGGGTACCATTGTTTTGACTTTGTGTTGAATGAGCCGTTGCTTAAGGAGTCCCAAATGAGGCATATTACCTGCATTGTAAGGGAGCGTCAGTTACAACACTACAGCCATGTGGCATGTTTCCACAAGGTGATCCAGCTCGTAGGATCCTCATTGTTGGGGACCCGAGGATGGACTAGGTCAAGAGATTTGCCAACATAACACCTGGCTAGATAGAGGGTCATTTCTGGAGGGTAAGACTAGACCGCGTGTCTGCCTGGGTTGTTGCCCACCAGGATCCAGAGCTGTGTCGTCGTGTGGCGGGAGAGGCAACACACTGTACCAGTGCATGCTCCCCAACTTGACTTGACTTGACTTGTAATCTTCCTGTTGTCTTTTTAGACAGTCCTGTAAGAAGTGCCTTAGAATAATTTAGGTATGAGACAGCTTCTTAGTATCTTCCAAGTTAAGGAATGGTCTTACATGGGTTATATTCCTGAGATGGAAGAAGGCAGTCTTCACAACATTGTCAATGTGCAGTTTGAATACTGTATGAGCTCAGAATCTAGAATAACGCCTAGATTTTTAACCTCAGTTTTAGTCTGTAGTGCCACATTGCCCAAACTATGTAAAATCTTTTCCCTCTTCATTTCTTTTCCAATAAGGAGAATTTCACTCTTATCTTCATTCAATTTTTAAAAAATTCTATTCATCTAGAGAAATTGCCAGTTTATGTACAGCACTGGGATCCACTGGCACTACACATATGTATAACTCGTCAGCATAACTATGGAAGCTGATTCCATGCTCTGCAATAATTTTACTCAATGGCAGCATATACAAGGAGAACAGGAGGGGACCTCGCACAGAACCCTGTGGTACACCATAATGAATATCATATATTTTTGATACATGGTCCCTTAAGCTGCTTTCCATTTAAATATGTCCTAAACCAATTTAAAACAACCCCAGATAAACCAGTCCATTCTTTAAGATGATTTAAAAGTATATTCTGATCATTCATATCAAATGTAGCACTTAAATCAATGAGTTCAAGAATAGAAATGTTATTGACATATATAGAGACTCTTGGATCATTCACAACTAAAGCTGTTTTAGTGCAGTGCCCTTGTTTCTAACCAGACTGGAAGTTCTCATAAACATTGTTTTCAGGGAGAACGTCATTGATCTATTTAAAAAACACTTTTTTTCTAAAATTTTGCTCATGAAAGGCAAGTTGGAAAAGGGTCTATAATTACTGAGGTTAGAATTGTGTAAGTTATATTTCTTAGGCTGAGGCTTAACAACTGCTGTTTTAAGTGTTTCTGAAAAAAGTGCCTGTTTTTAATGAGTAGTTTATGATACCCAGTACTGTTAAAATTATACAGTCAATAAACGACAACACATGCAGGGTCCAGCATCGTGCCTACTGTCTGGGTTATACTTAATTGAATATCTGTAATTTTAGTATTAATGAATTGAGTGAATTTTTCACATATGGAGAGGGGTGCAATGATAGACCAATTAGATGAAGGGGAAAAGTTTAAAAGCTGATTAATTGTATGGAAGAGTATTCTAGAGTTGCTATTATTGAATAATATAGAATATTGCTTTCCCATGGAGTTAGATAGGGTGAATATAAAAATAAGTCTTTATACAGTGTGAGTCATGTGGTTTAGGATTTTACAACTGATTTTTTTCATAACACACTATTCTATCTGGTATTACTCTAAATATTGCTGTTAAAGTGATTTAAATCCAAAGTTATATATGCGTTACTTTTATTCACCTGTCTACTGCATATAAAATTTATTCATGAGGCATAAGCAAAATGGAAATCAATTTGTTTAAAGTTTTCTGTATGGTTTTCTAAGCTGTTCCGTGACTATTAGAAGAGCAGACTGAATTAGTGCATCCTAATTGGTTTCATCTACTAAGAAACGTCACCATAGTAAACGTTTGTGTTCACCTGTAAATAATGTACAGTACTTAACTGTACAGCATTTTGCTTTTCTATGTTTTTTGTGGAATTTATTGGCTAATAATATGAAACTATGTGCTTAAACTATTTCATTACTTTGACGCTATTCAGATGTAATATTTCTAAACCACTTTAAAGCTCTAATCAATGTTATATTGACGTGTTTTTTTTTTTTTTTGTAGCCCGCAGCCTTTTTAGCATACATTTCCAAATAATTCTCAGTTTGCAGTGTATACCATGCTAATTTGTTTTGTAATAGACTCATGCAAATATAAATTTGTCTTACGAATTTTAGCTGTAGGTCTTTTCGATTGCTTGTTGTTAAATTATCCAGCACTGACAAACATTTGCTCATTAAACATGCATGACTGGAAGAAATTTGTATTGTTTAGGGATTTCCTTTTATTTCACAACTGTACCAATAAATTTGTTGAAAATATGTTTCAAGGCAGAGCCATATATTTGTCTCAGATGTTTACCATTGTATAACCTGTTCACTGTCATCCAGTAACATTTGTCATAAATCAAGATTAATATTAAATAAATTAAAGTGACTTCACCTGAATTGCTAATTCTTTAAACTTTCTGCAGTTTGCTCTCATTTGGTTGTTATAGCTTTTTACGCCATAAAACGATATTTTCTTCTTAACAGAATGTAATACTTCATGCATTAATTTTTTTCTTTCAGTCCCAGCCATGGTTACATCCTATCCTAACACCACTTTAGCCACTCAAGGCCAGAAAAAAGAAGTAATTTGTACAGCACATGGGGAGAAACCCATCATTGTCCGTTGGGAGAAGGAGGATCGCATCATTAATCCTGAGATGTCTCGCTACATTGTTACAACCAAAGAAGTTGGCAGTGAAGTGGTTTCAACTCTTCAGGTATGTGAATATACTGGCAAAGCTCTGTATTCACTGTTGCAAGCAATCCTTTAGTAAACTTGTTTGTTCCATAATTTAGATTTTACCTACCGTCAGAGAAGATTCTGGATTTTTTTCCTGCCATGCCATCAATTCCTATGGAGAAGACAGAGGAATAATTCAGTTGACTGTACAAGGTGTGTCAATGCAGTATATACTGCAGTTTCCACATTATCTTTAAAGTGATATAGCACAAAAATATTTGCTCATACTTTAAACATTTTCTTGGATTACATTGCATTTCAATGAGGATTCATATATTAACTTTGATTTTTTTCAGGGTTGCTGGAAATAAAATACTTTACTAGAGCATAATAGACATTTAGCTGTATAACAGTGTGGTTGCACAGATTCAGTTCTTATTTGTTCCTGTAGGATTGCCTTTCAGATTATTTACAACCAAGAGTAAAGTAGTTAAGCAGATTTTGTGTTCAACCAGTAATTGTATAAGTCATATATTAAAATAAATATAGAAGTGGTATGATAGTGGAAGTACTAATAATTTGCATATCAAACCGGGAGATAGAGGGGTTGAAGAAAAAAGCTCTTAATCTGGTGTCCTATTGATCAAATGCTTTGGCTGAGTTCAAAATCAAATGACAGCCTAGTGTTTATTAAATTCTATCACACAGCATGCTTAACTTTCACAGCCAATCCAATACAATTAAGATAATGATTTTAATATGGGGTACTTAATTTTAATGACATTTATATGATAAAGCACAATATCTCCAGAGTAATTCATCAGTTCATTATCTATCCTTAGAACCACCTGATCCACCTGAGGTTGAGATCCGCGAAGTTCGGGAGCGCTCCATTACTTTGCGCTGGACTATGGGTTTTGATGGGAATAGTCCCATAACTGGTTATGATATTGAATACAAGAATAAAACAGGTATGTTCTCTGAATTTGTGTCTTCTTGTTCGAAATGTACTGCTTAAGGACTACCACAAGCTGTAGCCCCCACAATAGCAAGTGAAATTTTCAAACAATAAAACAAGAGGAACCTTGTCTTTTCTAGCATCACAACTGGAAATATTATCATAGATATAATTTTTTGTCAATGTTTCTTCCATTTTTCCATAACGTTGGGGGTCACTACAAACTAAAGGCAAAATTCATATAGCATATTGCTTTATGCTGCTTACATTTTTGCCTAGCTCATTTTAAACACTTTCCAATTTTTTTATTGTAAATATTCTTAGAATAAGTAAACATATTTCATTATTAACTGGATATTTGATAATTTACATAATAACAACACATACCAATCTCAAAGAGGAAGAAATGAACACCATTCTCTTCAGGTTTTAACTTTCCATTCATCAAACTGTATCTGGGCAGCTAACAGTCATTGGGCACATAGCAAGAAAATCCCTACAGAGATGCTAGATCAATGAAGCAGTAGTGCTTTAGTAGATAATACTAAATTATTCTTCTTAAAGTGATGTAAAAATCCAGGATAAGGTTATATGGAAGTACAAGGTGATTAATTTCAAATGATGGTACCTTTTAAAACCTATGACAATGTGCAGAGGAGAGATGCTGACTATATTGGGAGAAGGATGCTAAGGATAGAGCTTCCAGGCAAGACAAAAAGACGAAGGCCTAAGAGAAGGTTTATGGATGTGGTGAGAGAGGACATGCAGGTGATGGGTGTAACAGAACAAGATGCAGAGGACAGAAAGATATGGAAGAAGATGATCCGATGTGGCAGCTGAAAGAAGAAGAAGACAATAAAAAAGAAAAAAAAATTTATATATATATATATATATATATATATATATATATAAAATCCTCTGTCTGTCTGTCCACTTTTCACAAGAGAACTACTTAATGGATTTATATTGGGTTTTTTTGTATAATTTGCTTGCGCATTCTGGTTGATTTTGCGACCTCTCTCATTGCGCAAAGTAGCATAGTTCGCTTGCAGTACCGATTTATTTACATGAATCCAAGATAGACGCAGCAGGCCAAAGGGAGGGGGGTGGAGCCCTCCTCACTCCCACGCCAGCCTTGAGGCATATCGTACATCCGCTTAGCTAGTGAACGAGAGAACTACTTAATGGATTTAAATCTGTTTTTTTTCTGTAATTTGCTTGAACATTCCGGTTGATTTTACAGCTTCTCTCATCGCGCTAAGAATCATAGTTCACTTGCAGGAACAATATATTTGC
The DNA here is from genome assembly GCF_016835505.1 of Polypterus senegalus. Classification (NCBI taxonomy): domain Eukaryota; kingdom Metazoa; phylum Chordata; class Cladistia; order Polypteriformes; family Polypteridae; genus Polypterus; species Polypterus senegalus. Next base: position 121,355,007 of record NC_053155.1, on the reverse strand, counting down.
ACTTATCTGAGACATAGGCTGCGGGCTGAGGGGAGAGGGAAGCATGACATCTGTCTCCCTCTGTGTTTTGGAGTGTACCTTCCCTCTGCTTAGCTAGCGATACCGTTTTGCTTATTGATTTTAAAATGTGTCCTGTTTCACTACTACACGGGTGACAGCTAGTATTCTATAAACAAGGTTTATACTATAATAAAAAAAACAAAACTCTTTGAGGGTTGTGTCTACTTTCACATAATCTTACAGATTAGAAAAAAATCTTTTTTTCCTGTATTTTTATGTGTCTTACTTATTATTATTTGTTCTTGTAGACTCTTGGGATTCAGTTCAAGGAACCAAAGGTGTTTCTCCACATCTAAACCAAGCCACAATGATTGATCTTCACCCCTCTTCAACCTACAACATTCGTATATATGCCAATAACCAAATTGGGAAGAGCAAAGCAAGCAATGAACTCACCATTACTACAGATGAAGCAGGTACCCTAGTAATTAAATTTCAACTATGTGCAAAATGGTTAATTATGTTTTTGTTATGTCATCAAAGGAAAATGTAAAGGTTAATGTTTACAGATCTGCTTAACACAATTAAGAGTTGTGAGGGGCCGGAGCCTATCCTGGCAGCACTGGCTGAAAGGCAGGAACTGGCCCTGGACAGGGCACCAAGTCCATCACAGGATCTGCTAACCTATCGTACACACACTGTCAATTTGGAAAAGCCAGTAAATTTAATCTGTGCACAGGTATGTGGTGGAGGAAGCCCACTGGGAGAATGTTGTAATCTCAATACAGATAACAGTTGAGGATGGGAGTTGGCACTTGATAGGCAACAGTGCTAACAACTTTACCACCATAATTCTCATGCAATAAATAAACATCAAATAAAAAAGGATAATTTGCATCAATAGGAGTTATTATTTTAAGTAGAATCTTAAAGATAATATTTTTAAATGCATGCTGTATTATGAATATTTTTGCATTTTTTTCTTCACACATTGATTTTATGTTACTGCAATTTTCCCATTGTTATAGAGAAAACAGAATAAAACGGCAGCAAATGAGCAGTACAAGATGACAATCTAATAGTGTTTTGTTGGCCATTACGACGATGAAGCTCAATCCAGTAGCATTCCAAAAAAGGTTTTCATTTTAAATGATGATGTATAATGAAGCATGTGTTCTTGAAGAAAGAAAGAATTAAGCGGAGAACATAAAAGTATGCTTCAGAGGTAGATGGGCTTGATCACACCTCTCACAGATAGGGTTTAATCTAGATTTAGTCGTCCATTTTAACATGTGAGATTGTAAATTGCATACAGTATAAGATTTACTGTATCAAAGAAGTACTAATAGAGGCAAAGTCTCCAGTGAACAGTTACTAATATCCTGTGGGCATGAGAAATTATCTATTTTATATTCACAGGATCCAGCCAATCTCAAATTGCTACAGATTTAATTTCTTACTGTTTTATTAATGAGCTCCTAATTAGATCCCAAAATGTCTGGCCTCAATTTTCATCAATTTGCAGTTTTTTGCATAAGCTGTACATTGTGTCTCTTTAGAATTTTACTGTGTAATGCTACGTCATCTAAATTCGCAACTACATATATTGAGTGTAATTTCAGCACCCAGAAACTTGAGAAATGTCACACGAGTTCTGTGAACTTCAGATGTTACTCCTCTATTAGTGGTATTTTCCAGTGTTCCTGAGTAAGATCAAAGCAATTTACTACTACAGTAAAAAACATATCTCTCAGTATTTACATCAGGATGACCACATCTGATAGCAGCAGCACAATGATTTTGGGATGAAAATTGAGATTTGTTTTTAGCGTAGACCTCTGCTTGTAATTTTATTTTGGGAATATTTGATTGTCATTTATGATGTCCAAACCTGGGCAAAGAAAATCACATTTAACAGACATGCCTGTAAAGCTGCATTTTTAAAATGTTAAATAAAATAGTAATTTTCATCCATCCATCCATTATCCTACCCAGCATTAAGTAAACATTTTGTTAATCTTGAAACTGGGGAGCTCGTATGAGGTATAAAAAAACAAATTCTTTGCTAAAGTTATGCTGGAGAGAGCTTGCATTAATTTCCTCGCAGCATTCTTTGAAATAATTTTCCAAAAAGCAGTAAGTTTTATAGAAACTTCAAAACTGAAAGTAGTAGAGGTCTTTCAAAGCCAATATTTATTCTATCTATGAGAACTGTGGTCAAAGGAATTTTAAAGTGTGTTCTGAAAACTGCAAACAGCGAAAGATACATCTTGATAGAATATGCTCTGGTCAATAAAGGATCATTTAAAAGCATTTTCTTGTCTTTTAATATTTACAGTGACCCCAAATTAATGTCTGTGTCTAACATCAGTATGGTTCATTGGATCAATTATGTCAACTTTTTCCTTGCATCACAATTTACTTATATATCAGTATATTACTTTTAGAACCTAAGAAATGGCAAAATGTCTCATTTGTAAAAATTTCAAATATATTGCCTTGGTATTGGTCAGTGCAAATAATTCTAAATTTCCCTTTTTGATTTGGAAGCCATTTCTATTACTATTGCAACCTCCTCATTTGACACTACTAAATCTGGTTTTGTTTCAGCTTTAATAACGGGTTTCCCCTCCACCTCTGTAGATGAGACTGATTACTGGCATACGCACTGTTTTCATCCTTGTTCCTTTGCTCATTAATTTTGTGTATGATAATAAAAGCTATACATAAGTCTTGAAACACATAAAATCAGACCCTGACTTGTACGGCCGTTCAAAAATGCAACACTTAATTTTTTTTAACATCTTCTTGCCTTCTCCAATCTCGCATCAGTTTCTCCGACGCATCAAATTTTGTTGCAGCAGCGCAGTTGCCAATTTCTTTCGCTACTTCAACATTGTTTAATTTAAAACAAGCTTCATATTTTCTTCTGATGGAACGCTCCATCGTAGATAAGGGATGCTCTTACGATAAAGGTGTATGAGGGTGTGAGATACAAAAAATACAAATCAGTGCAAACATTGCTTCATGTAGGCAACAATAGAGAGAGAGAGAGAGAGGTTAGGAGCACATGCTGATACAGCACATTGCCGCACCCACATAGAAAAAAAGGCAGTGTGCTCCGTGGTTACTCTCTCAGTTGGGCATTAGCATATAATAATCCCTTGGACCAATAGCGTGAATTTCCCATATTTGACTTATACAAACGACATTATAAAATACCAGAAATTATACTGTACAACCAAGTCCCGACTTATCCGCGGGAGAACTTATCCGCGAGTATATATGGTAATAATGAGTAATCTTGTCCAGTCATGTTCAGTTATCAGATTGACACATACTACTTTATTTCTTCCAAAGGTGAAATTAAGCTTTTTACAGAAGTGCAATAAATAAATATTGTTACAAACAACAACCCAACTCAAAAAGGCACAAGAATTGCTAAAAGGAAAGAACGCTTTTGATTCATCCAAAGTTAAAAAGAGAACGTGAGCATCAGTAGGCTTTGCACCTTTCTCTTGCACGATTTGGCTCAAAAACTAATCAGCACATCATCATCTCATAACAGGCTTAAGTTTAGAGTTTTAGCCATTTTAGCTCTAAACCATCCCCAAGAAAGTGTGACAAACACACCCATCATCGAGACATCGATGTTTTCGATATTAGGGGACCATAAACCGTTGAAACCCATTGAAAACCAGAGATCGAAATGTTTGATGAATCTTAAGCTTTTTCTCATAGGTTATTTTGGGGGAGGGTGCAAAGCAAAAAGAGCTGTCACAGCAAGACATTATATAAGACACATTGCTATAGGTATGACAGAGCCCCAGTAGCATTTCTTGGCACACTTCTGATGCATAATTTATAGTATAGGGTGGTCCGGATCTAATCGTGCAATTTTCATTATGCTATAACTTTTATTAAGTTTATTACATAGAAAATCACCCGAAAAATCCCGGACCATCGAGAAGTGTGCGAATTGACGACATGAAGAATCGTCTTCGTGCCGAACTGGAATCGTCCCCGCATAAATCAGTCATCCAGTAGTCAATTATGGTGTTTTAGAGAGAAGATGTGCACCATTGTTCATAATGGCGCTCAATTTTGTCTTCAATTTTTGCACTGCTACTGCCTCCAGCAGTTTGAAATTGTGTCCCAATACTGAGTCCACCTTCTTAATCAGCTTGTTGATTCAATGGGTCTCTGTTGAATTTGATCCTGGTGTTGAAACTCACACTGGCCATCACAAAGTTAAAGAATCTGTATGTTATTACTCACACTAAAAAAGAACTACTCTGCTATTTCTTTTATAGTTCTTCTATGCTATGAGACCAGTGCAGCCTGTCATTGATATGGACACCCATGTACTTATAGAAGTGCAACATGTTCACATCCACTCTTTAAATAGTTGCTAGGCTTTTTGGTACAGTGAAAGTCAATTACCAGTTATGGCAGCCTATTTATTACATTTGTGTACATTTACTTAATGTCACTGTGTACTCATGCAGGGAAATTTAATTTGAGCCTGGAAATGTAATTTTTATATTAAAAGTACTTTCATTCCTTTGGACGAATGAGGTTTATGCTTGTGCCCTGTTCATAATCAGTTATCATACCATTTGAAGCCAAGACAACTCCTACAGACACTTCTGAGAAATAACTTTATGTCTAACTTCTTCTATTTACTTCAATAAATCCCTTAGTAGACATGGTTGTGATGTGTTCTTATTATTCCCACACAAGGTATATAATTAGCTTTTCTTAAACCTACTCTCAAAGACACATAGCAATATACATTTTAAATTGGCTGTACCTCTTTCTACTTTTTATTCTGTCTAATGTTCTTTTCTTGAATTTGGTGTAATAGTGCTTTTGCTTTGTAATACTGCCCCTTTGCATCTCTAGTCAGGGGCTGAGAATTTATTTTACTTGTGCTGGTGCTGTAAATCTCTTATATAATGGTCTGTTACTGCACTTAATATAGCTGAAAGTTTTTTCTTGCAAAATGTATTACTTTTGCAAACATTTATGGGCAGGAAAGGGAACCGCTGAAATATTTCACATGATGCCCCGTGTACTGACACCTCTTCACAGACACTCATACACCGGGTATCTGTAGTCTTATTAAAATGGACCAGTGGTGGACAAATGGTAGCACAGACCCTAGAATGAAACAAATCTTTTTTTTTTTTTACCAAGTGCCAAAAGAATTATTCAGTATCATGTGCTCAAAAGAAACATAGTCCTCTGCAGTGCCACAAACTATAACAAAGAACAAAAATAAGTGAAAATGAATATGTATAGTATCTACATTGAATAAAATAGTAAGTAATGAAAAAAATAGAAAAACAAGCAGGGAAACAATTTTTCTTCCTCCTCCTTCAGATTGGACAAAAACCCAGAGAACGAAAAGAATGGCTATCAAAAATCAAAAGTGAAAAAATATGGTAGCTCTGACACAAAACACAGGAAAAAGCAATGTTACTGTAAATATATACAGGACTTCTATCAAAAGTATTCACAATCAATCACAGCTGTTTCCTCCCCAAATGGCAGACAATCAAGAGACGTCCCTGCTGGTTTATTTCCTGTTTTATATTGCAGTCCGGTTTACGTGGCCAATCTCATCACACATTGGCCCTACACAACTAATCGGCAACACCGTCATGATGCCCCTCTCACACAGCCTCGTTTTCAGCTGGATGTTCCCTGTTTCACAGCTTCTGTCTTTAGTCAGACTGTAGTATTCATCCCATTTATCTGTCACATCTTTCAAATTTATTGATGGCATGGTTTCCATTCATGCCAAATTAAACAACGCACAGCATACATCTTTCATTTATGCTTTGGCAAACCTTTCCTTGTAGTTTTTTTTTCTCTTTTCACATAGTTTTCAACAAACCTTCACATGATTAAAGGCTGGGAGATTATGGCCTCACATCACCACTTCTTTATTGAATTATTTTGCCCAGGTTTTGTGTCACTTTATTAACTAAACTTTAAATATTCTAAAAACAGCAAACTCCTCTTCTGTTGTGGACTTTCATGTGCTGATTGTTCACTTGTATGCTAGCTATTTCAGTCTAATTGATACTTGCATTTGCAGGCTAGTCAAGTCCCTGCATAAGAACATTCTGTCAGATGTTTGACAAATGAGATGAGTCCATTTAGTCCATCAAACAGTAAAGCTTTCATTTTAAATTATTGTTGCTTTTTTAGACTTATGACCATTTTTTCTTCCTTTGTACAGAGGCATGGGATAGTAGTGTGAGATCTTTATCTTTTTTTGTGCTCAAAACTTCACTTCAGTTTTTTGGCTTTTCTTTTGGTCCGGCACCTCCTGACTCATCAGTACGAGTAAACCCCTGTATGATAAACTGTTTGACTGGTCTTGATGTCTAGTTATGCAAAACATCATGCTTTTTGATGTGTCCCCCTATTTTTGGCCCTCCTGACTTTGGGAGAGTTGTGCATGCCACATCAACCAACCCCAGGGGTTAACTCCATAATGGGATACTAAGGGTCAAAGTTATACCTTCTCACAAAGAGAGACAGAGAGAGTGCTCAGGAGCATGCACTGATAATGTTTTGCCGCACTCGCCACATGACAAACCACCTGGATTGGGAGCCGCTTCTCACAAAAAATTGTGAGCGGTAATAAATAGTATATGAAGTGCCATTTTATTCTGTTCCTACGTTGCTGATCACGAGTATGATAATGGTTTTTGATTCTTTATTGGTGAGCCTAGCCCTCTAACAGCCACTCTCAGAAGGCTAAAAGTGACAAATTTCAAGCATAAACATGTGGGGTATTGTTTTAAATTATTTTAAGGTTAGTGATTATGAATATGATGTTATTAATGAATTTTGATCCTTTACTGGGGATCTGTCTCTCTACAGCCCTCTGTCTGAGGGTGAACAACAATTACAATTGAGAATATTTGGACTAAAACATTTACATTGAAAGGCATATTTTAATATTTCAAATACTTAACACAACTATTCTTGTTTATTATGTACTTCTATGCCATGAAGCAAGTCATTATTATAAGTTCTTATGAACACCCAGAATTAGGGTGGCTTATGCTAATTACATTTTGTATATTTTTATAGCATTTGTAACCCTTTGTACCCCTTCTGTCCTCATGAAATAAGTTTGGATAAATCCTGCGTGATATTTTACTGTTCTCCATACCTTGCAAAGGTGGAAGATGCCTTGTTATTTTTGCAGATATTTTTCTTATTTTGGTCAGTTTGTGCACATACAATTACTAAGGGAGATACAGGTGAAATGGGTTTTTAAGCAGATTTATTAGTGGAAAAATTCAAAATTACCTTTATTACTCAATTACACTGAGTGGTGATGCAACTATGTCCCCATATCTCATTTTGTTCATTTTTTAAATAAAGTTATATTTTGACTTATTCGATACCCATGTAATGCATTTTTCAAACAAACAGAAAAATAAAGTTAGGTTAAATTTAGGTAGCTGAATAATGTCAATATCAGCATAATAAAATTAACAGGGATTTGATAAATTGAATTAACATGATATAGTACACTTCTACATTTTTACAATACACTTAGGCACTTTGCATTTAAAACAAAACAATGACTTTGTGAAGTCCTACTTTATTGTGTAATCTCCAAACTTATTAAGGCATTTGTTCTGTAAAGACAATAAGGCATCTATCCCACGAAGAAGAAATCTGTGTCAAGCAGCTATACCCAAGATGTTACATCATTCTGTACATCATCTGCTGAAGGCTTAATAACCAGGGGCCTCGTATATAACGCTGTGCGTAGAATCCACACTATAACATGAAGTACAGACAAAAGCAGAAATCTGTGTATGCACAAAAAAGCCAGATGCGCAAAATCATGCGTAATCCAAGTTCCATGCACTTCAGCTCCATAAATCTCAGTCAGAGCGAAAAGTCACGCACACACCTGCTGCCCCATCCTAACTCCTTCCAGAATTTCATATATTTTAATATGCAAAACAAATAATCAGCTCCTTCTGTGCAGTTTTTGGTTAAAAGACAATGTCAAAAGCACGTGAAAAAAAGGAAAAATATATTATTTGTTGGCATAAGAAGTGGTATAAGCAACAAAAGCATGGCAGAGACACTAGAAAGTTCAAGTTCAGAAAGTCATACAGTGCCCAAAATAAAAAAAGAAATGGTCAGATATCACAGTCGACGTAAAAAGACGAGTCACAGCCCTCTGTCTGTTTGTTCTGTTTCAGACAATATTACAAAAGCTGACTCGCGTGTTGATGACATGATGGTGCTGCTGTGCTGAGTATATCTTCGAGCACTGGCTGCTCACACACCTCTGTCTCAGAAACTGCTTGGAGGCCATCTGGCTGTGTGCTGACGGACTGTTCTGGAGTCAAAAAATGCCATAGTGGATGCTATAAGAGATGTGGCCAATGAACTAAGGAATATAAGGACTGTACTATGTGATATTGACCACAATTTAATTGAATTGGTTAAAAAATAAATGCCTCATCTGATTACCTGTTCTTACATTCTGCTAATTACATTCAAACTGTAAACATTCAAACATTCAAGCTTATTCTTTAGGTGATTTGTCCCTGGCTGATGTAACTTGTCCAGTGCCGTTACAATAGCAAAGTAAGTGCAGCTGATGTCTCCAATTACCTTTGGAAAACCGGACATTGTTGTGAATTCCACTTTTTTTACATGTTTTACAGTTCAAACTCAGTGTAAGGAAATTTTATATATCTGGACGACAAGCGGATAATGCCATCCTAAACAGCTGGTGTGGCGCGACTCAGTGATGTTTGTGAAATACCCGATCGGTCAGCAAGTTCCTGTTGAAAACCTTCTGTGGTTAAAAACCTTGGAGTGGACAGAACTTGCAAAGCAGCAGTTAGAGCACAATTCCTCAAAGTCTGCCTTTGTAAAGCCGGCACGAGTTCAACACACAGCTCCAAGAGGATATCTCTTGGAAATTGAAATCGACGGAGAAGCCAATCATCATCATTATCTATAAATACGTGCTCTCTTCTAATTCTTCCATTTGCGATGTCTTCTACAACTAAAGCAGCTATGGTAATTGGAATAGTTCGGCCTTTCCATGTATCATTATATTGTTACAGAATGTTTACAATCAAGTGAATTAAATTTGTAAACGATTATCAATTCAATTTGTGTATTTGATAAATCCTGCGTCATAGATGCAAATATGAAAAAGAAAGGTAAATTACACAGAAACAGTAGCAGTGCTTTGACGCTGGAATTTGCTGGTTTGCAAAACTGACCACAAACTGCATTAGCAAAGTATAGGGCAACCATGAAAAAGTGTGCAGCTTTATGGCAAGTTTAGTTTTTATATATCTCAAAATGTGCGAGAAAACAGGTGTACGCAACATTTTTGTGCGTACGCACCGTTTATACATGAGGCCCCAAATTCCTTTTCAAAGGACAATAGTAATTAAAGTCATCTAATGTGAGGTTTGGTGTGTAGGGCAGATGGTCCAGTAGCTCCCATTCAAAGTGCCATAACTCAGCAATGGTGTTTGCAGTATATGATCTTGCATTTTTTGTACAAATGGGTTACTGCTCAACTTAACAGTTGATATATTTTGGTGGACTTGTGCCCTTAGTATGCAGAAATGGTATCATGCTACACTGTTTCATTTTTGACCATTTTCCGTTTTTCCAACGTGATGTAGGCAGCAGTAGACATTCAATTGGCATACATTCAGATGGCTTTAAAAATAATCAAATGTGACATATTAACAGCTAAGATTTTTCATATAAGTTTCAGAAACTGTTAGAACTTGTTACCTCCTTCCAGAAATATTCTCATATTTCGTTAAGGCTGTTTTGTTCACATTTGGATTTTCACAACAAACTATCTCTGTTGCTCGGAGTTTATAGGGTATGTGGGCCATACCAGGAGACAACATCAGAGGAGCTGACACCAAAATGACTGTGTATAAAATTCTTGTACAGTGTTTCAAGTTGAAATCGCAAGAGGAGGCCTGATGAAATGATGGAATGTCAGTGGGCTGAAAAAAACTAAGAGTGACTCCCCCACCCCACATGATGCAGTGCCCCATTAACATTGCAAACTCCGACAATGCATTAAATATAAAGTATCTATCTATCTATCTATCTATCTATCTATCTATCTATCTATCTATCTATCTATCTATCTATCTATCTATCTATCCTGATGTATGCACACTGCAAAGTATGATCAACTCACTGTTAAGCATATCTATTCATGAAGTTGCCGAGGGGCTTCTGGGGTTAGTAATCTGGCCTTGGTTAACACACTGAGTGACACCAACCCCAGTGATGCATGTGCTTTTATAAGTAAGTTTCCATTTTTTCACAAAGTTTAAAGGTTAAATTGTGAACCATGTGCTGCAGTGGTGGGGTATGTACTGTATATGATAACTGCTCCTTGCCCAGTAATTATAGATGTACATGTTTAACTGCTGTTCTGTTTTACAGCTCCAGATGGGCCACCTCAGGATGTTCAGTTGGAGCCCATATCCTCACAAAGCATTAAAGTGTCATGGAAGGTAAGCTATGAAATCTTTTGATAGTTATATGTAGCAATGAGCAAATTTTGTAATGAGACAGGATCCTCCAAGGATGTTCTCTATTTATATTTTACTTTTGTAATTGTTCATAACACACATTTTCAAGTAAGTTCTACTTTATTGCTGATGGTATGTATATATACTAGTGATCAAAATTAGAGAACAAATTAGATTTTTGTAATTTACAAAGTCAATGGTTATCCAAATTGAATGTTATCTCAACATGAATAGCAGACATATTGTAATCATGTTTCACCAGTGAATACTATCCCAACATCTCAAAATAAAATGGCACAGTGGCACTGCTTGGAGCAAAGAGACCAGGGTTTGTGTCCTGGGTCATCCCTGCGTGGAGATTTTATATTCTCCCCATGTCTGCATGGCTTTCCTCTGGGTCCTCCGGTTCCCTCCCACAGTCCAAAGACATGCAGGTTAGGTGAATTGATGAGATACTAAGTTGGCACTAGTTGTGTGGTTGGTGTGTGTGTGTGTGTGGATGTTTGTGTGTTTGCTGATGGACTGGCAGCCAGTCCAGGGCTTATTCCTGCCTTGCTCCAGCAGACCCCCGCAACCCTATTCAGGACTGAGTGGGTTAAAAATGACTGACTAATAACTGACAAAATAATAAATTTAAACAAGATAATTAAAGTTGAAGAGCATGAGTTGCTACTAGTTAAAAGCTGTTTCAAATCTAGCAATTTCTTGAAATACCAAGCAACACCAACCAATTTAATCAACTTTAGTAGGCATGATGAAAAAAGAGAAAAAAGACAGAATAAATAATTAAAATTAGGGAACACTAATTAACATAGAATAAAAGTAAGGTCTGATGGCTAGGGGACTCCATATGGCTGGAGAAAAAAATAAAATCTGCAGGGGTTCCAGGCCACAAGACCGCCCAGCCCCCTCTAGGCATTCTGCCTAACATAAATTACCTCAATCAGTCCTGATTGTATTCAGGGTTCTCATGGAAGAATTTGATGATGATGGTCATGTGGACTTCTGGCCTTAAATCCATCAATGTAAGGACATCACGTTGCTTTGATTAGGTGGTGGTGGCGCAGATCGCCACCACAGAAAACCGGAAAAAGAACAGAAGAGAAAGTTGGGATTAATATGGATTTTGGAGCCACCATGAATAATAATGATGATTAATTGAATATACAGAGCATCAGGATTTAACTAAGATGAATCTATGAGAAAGCCATGCTAAACTAATGTGTTTTCAGCAGTGTTTTAAAGTGCTCCACTGTATTAACCTGACGAATTCCAGCAGAAGGCCGCCTTACCACTTCTTTTAAGTTTAGCTCTTGGACTTCTAAGTAGACACTCATTTGAAGATCTAAGGTTACGATTTGGAGTGTAAGGTGTAAGATATTCTGAAATATAAGATGGAGCAAGATTATTTAAGGCTTTGTCAACCATAATCAGTATTTTAAAGTCAATTCTAAATGACACAGTTAACCAGTGTAGTGAAATCAAAACTAGGGTGATGTGCTCGGATTTTAGTTTCCGAGTTAAGATTCTAGCAGCTGCATTCTGCAATAGTTGCAATCGATTGATGAATCAAAGAAGTGTTTTTTAACAATATGCTTCTCGTGAATATTTTCTGTCATTATTTCTATATTAAATAGTAAGAGAATGTAAGATGAATGGGACAAAATCAGGCCAGAGCAGTGCAAAAAATTGGTTCTGTCCCATAGGTGCAGATGTGCCAGTTTCATTGAAAGCAAGGTCCTCTACACTTCCTACTAAATTCTGAAAACTGTAATCATCAAAAAACATTGATAAAATTCATTTGAAGGCTTCTTTTGCAATATAGTAACAGTTCTCCAATTTTGAATGCTGTAGTTTTTCAAAATTAAATGGTTTTGAATTAATTTCTTTTGCCTTGGTTATTTTTTAAAACATTCCAGTGGAACAGTAATCATAGCTACAATAGTTGAAAGAAACCATTTTTCACATATATACAGTATACAGTAATCCCTCGCTATATCGCGCTTCGACTTTCATGGCTTCACTCCATCACGGATTTTAAATGTAAGCACATCTAAATATATATCACGGATTTTTCATTGCTTCGCCGCTTTCCGCGGACAATGGGTCTTTTCATTTATGGTACATGCTTCCTCAGTTGGTTTGCCCAGTTGATTTCATACAAGGGACGCTATTGGACGGATGGCTTAGAAGCTACCCAATCAGAGCATGTATTACATATTAACTAAAACTCCTCAATGATATAAGATATGCTTCCCACGCAGTGTTTGATTGTTTGCTTCTCTCTATCTTTCTCACTCTCTCTGCCTGACGGAGGGGGTGTGAGCAGAGGGGCTGTTTGCACAGAGGACATGGACGCTCCTCTACAAAATGCCGCTTTATCGCGGTGCTTCTGTATACTTAAAAGCACGTATTGATTTTTTGATTGTTTGCTTCTCTTAGCGAGCGCTCTCTCTCTGACATTCTCTGCTCCTGACTGCGTTCCTTTAAAGAGAAGATATGTTTGCATTCTTTTAATTGTGAGAAAGAACTGCCATCTCTGTCTTGTCATGGAGCACAGTTTAAACTTTTGACTAAAGGGTGTTATTTCATGTCTAGAGGGCTCTAATAATGTTAACAGGGTGGGAGAGTTTATAAAATAACCATACAAACATATGGTTTCTACTTCACGGATTTTCACCTATCGCGGGGGTTGCGTTCGAGGAGGGATTACTGTCCACTTTTTATCACAACTTATAGTTTGATAGTTTTAGTTCCAGGCTATATTTGTGGTGATGGGCTCTGTTATGACAGAGAAAGAATCATACAAACAGGTGTAGAAATTAGTTTGCTGCTGTGTAATGGAAGTGAATGTTTTTATAGACTCAGTTTATTCAAAATACAATACAAAATAGAAATGTAAAGAGATATGCTGATGCTAGATATGTAGAAATTATTACTATGTTTAATCAGATAATTTGAAAAAACTGAATTTTGTGTAAATGCAAGAAAATGTGAATTTTAAATCCATATAACCACATAAGCTGTATATGCTATTTCTAAAAAGTGCTTTTTTGAATTTTTGAAGTGAAGATTAGCTACAGGAAGGAAAAGGGGACATTTTTGACTGAAGTATGAGATGTATAACACTAAAAAAAATGCTTGTTGCAGCAAATGCTGGAAAAACAAAAAAGTTCATTATACACAGGGTGACACAGAAAAACGGGAACTTTTGAAATGCGTAGTGGCAGCCATGTACAGTTGGCAGCACTGCGGAACAAGGACCTTGAGCTGTAAACAATCTCGCCATTTAGTAATTTAGTAATTAATCGATGGCAGCTGTGCGAGAATTGTTCGGTAACCGTGTCATCTCAAGATTCGGTAACAATCCCTGGCCCTCAAGATCACCGGATTTGTCTGTTTGTGATTTTTTTTTCTTGTGGGGCTACCTTAAGAGTCAGGTCTACACGACTCGGCCAAGGACACTGAATGAATTAAAACAAAGAATTCAAGACGTAATTCGTGGTATCCCAGCTGAGATGTTGCAGCGATCAATGGGAAACCTCAACAGCGGATTGGAAGAATGCATACGTACAGGAAGACGCCATCTACAGGATGTAATTTTCAGACATTGATAATTTGGATTACTGTCTCTTAAAAGGCAAGTTGTAGTGGTTCAATTGCTGTCAATAAATTTTTTTTGTTGGATTTCTTCTATTTTTATTGGGTTTTTCAAAAGTTCCTGTTTTTCTGTGTCACCCTGTATTATAGCCTGGAAGAGACCAGAGTTATTGGTAATCTGGTAGTTCTTCCGTACACAGAAACATATATGCATGTCATATTTAAGTGTTCTCAGGCCTCTCATCCACTTCCAACCATAATACAATGTCTACATTTTATATGTATCTGTCTGATATATTCAAAAGCCATAGAACGCACTTTTATGAAACAAGCTCAGGGCCGATTAAATTGATTAAAATAAGTTTTAGAATGCTTACACCGGCATACAGTAGCTTGTACCAGCATTCTCCCTTTACACCCTGTGTTATATTAAATGTAAATGTGAGATTTAAAACTATTTTTTTTATTTATGTAGTTATTTTTTTTTATATTGCATCTGTTATATAAGTTATTACTCTGTATCACCACAAACACAAATTAAGCACAATACATAATTATGTCCACATGTATTCATTGCTAAAGTGAAATGTATAACACTGGCTCTTAAAATCAATTGTTTTTTCCTACTAATTACTTTATTTTTTGCTTTCTACATTTATAATACAGTATGTTGCAGTTTTAAATTATTTAAAATGTTGTGCAAGTATCATTCTGCACAATCTTATTAGGAAGTTGTGCCATTCTATTCTATCTAACTGTGGACTTGCACTTTATAAAATTTCATTACAGGGCTATAAAGATTTTACTAAGTGGGAACCAAGATTTTGTCCCCAGTTCGCTACAGGGTCCACACTTGGTGAATGTGTAACGACACCTTAGTCTGCATATGGTTAGGAACATGAGAACACACATGCACACTACATATCACTGCACTTCCATTCATCCATCTAAATTGCTTATCCAGGGCAGAGGCGTATGAAAGCTGTAGCTTATCCAGGCAAGTGTAGGGCGCAAGGCAGGAACAATCCCAGGATGTAATGCCTGTTGATCACAAGGTGAATACACACACACAAACTAAACATCACCATCAGACACATTCTAAACATTGGAGTTATCACCTACAATTACATTAAGCAGACTTTTAGCTATTGACTGCTGAAGCAGATCCTGAAACAATGAGATACATTCAAACAAATTTTATCATATGATAAAACATAGAATTAAAACACAATAAATAATAATAATATAACAGAAAATGAAAATAAATGCACCCTTAACAGTGAGTATGGAGCAAGATTCACAATACGCTCTGAATGCAATTTGAATGTGATCCCACTGTCCTCAGACAAGTTCTGTGTGATTGATGGAGTGCTGCCTCATGACAATCACTATAATAAAATGAAGTGTGATGCCATATCATGCTGTTAATTGTAAACAAAATGATTTCAACATCAGACCTTGATGCAATTTCTTACCATGGCTGCTTTTGTTTATACTCCGTCCATTAAAGGTATTTGCTGAAATCAACACTATTCTGCTTGAACACCTACATCATATTGAATTAATAATACTACTAGATGACAACAGAATCTATCCCTTTTTTTAAGTGTAATATGTTTAAGGTAAGAGAAAAAAATGTACATGGCACAATGAAGCAAAATCACATGTCCTCAAATGAGAGTGTGTGGATGCAACAGAATACAGTAACTTTTTGTCATTAACACATTAAGTATTGCCTGAGTTCACAGGTACAGTACATCTAAATTTCCTATTCATCATAATTATTTTTGGATACATTTATTCAAGTCAAATTGAAGCTTTAGCGTCACTGGTCCTTCCAACAGGACAATGTCCCTGCACATACCTCAAAGTTGTTCCGAGTGCCAACTGGATGATAACATACAAGACTCCAAGATCACCCCCTACCCTACCCAGAAGGGGGTGGGTTAGGGTTGATTTCACCCTACAGTATTTTTAGTTGACCAATGAGGAATATGTGTACCAAGTTTCATGAAAATTGCTCCAGCCGTTCAGAAGTGATGCTGGATACATACACACACACACACACATGGACTTTTATATACTGTATATAGATATACCTACAGGTGATCATTGCAAATATAAGGTTCTCAAGTCTTACAGTATTCATAACTGGGTATCTTAAACTGTTAGAAAAATTTAAACATAGAATGAACAATTTCTGCAAAACAGTTTATTGTGAATGGAATTATCTTTCATTATATTTATAATTTTCCTCTTGGAAGTAAAGAATGATTCCACACAATATAATTAACTAAAGTTAATTTCACTGAAATCACTTTAGTAACTCCTACGTGCAGAGAAAGTGTCACAGTTATAAAAAGAAATTGCCCTCTCTGCATGTAAATAGTTTAATGTTGATCCCCAATACATTTTTTTTAATTAGAAACCACCCACTAACCTTAAACTTCACACTTTCCTTTTTGCCCATAAACCCACCTCTTTTAAGATTCTTTGCATTTAAACAACACCTGCGTAGTTGAATCAACTTTCTATGCTTCAAGCAAAGCTATTTATTTATTTAAATGAATAAAATATCACACTGCTGGCATAAATGGTTTATGACTTGATTAACAATGTAAATGCACTTTAAAACATTTATCAAAGTTTGAAGTGCTTTGGAAATGGCATTAATCTTCATTCACTGGGCACTCTTACATCCAAATTTGACTAATTGTATATAGTACGTAATTTGTTTTTTTTTTATGCTACTCGGAATGCATATGATTGAACTGTTACAGCTTCTGAACTTATCTACTGTAATAAAGGGTAAGAGTTATTAAGTGCACATGCAATGTATCAGTACTTGCCTGTTACAGACTTGAATTCATTACTGCAAGCTTTAACAAAAAAAATTAAAATTAAAAAAATAAGTATTTGGCAAGATTAATTTAGTATCCAAAATAGTTTTAAAAGTTTGAAATGTACTAATATTTTAATAACCTGATGGATGAGAAAGAGGAATGGAAAGGAGCAAGAGTGTTTATTAAATTTCTGCCTAATCCAAATCTCCTTGGTTATGCTGCCCTTGCTTTTGTGGCCTCAAAAGACACAGACTGTCAGTCTTGGTGCACCTACTATCAAGGCCACAGGAGTTGCTCTATCAAAGTGCCTGAGCTGCTCAGATTCGACAATCATTTGTGCAGCTGATTTTTGTGTTTCATACTTGCCCTAACTGCTGCAGTTTCTAACCTGCTCTTCACTGTTCTGCAAAGCTTCTTTTATGTTCACACTGTCCCATGATACCACCCCATCTTTGAAGTTTATGACATTACCTAAATATTTCCTAGTCAGGTCCAAGTGTTAACGCTATTTTTATGATGCTCTTGTAGCAGTCCAAGAACATTAACTGTGTAGTCCCAAGTTAGATTCAGAAGTTATATTTTTTATGTTGTTTACATTTTTAGACTTTTGTAATCTCTAGTGTAATTATATAACATATAAATGGTTTTTCTACATTAAATATAATTTCAAGGACAATGGCAAACCTAAAAAAGAAATGTATTTTTAAAATAAATGAAATGATTATAGAGTTAAATATAAAATAATTAAATAAGGTGGAACAGTGGTTAGAGTTGTTGCCTTACAGCTATTGGGACACAGTTCTAGTGCCCGGAGTTTGCACATTTTTTCTGTTTCTCAAAATGAGTCATTTAATCTGGTTTCCTCCAACATTTCAAAGATGTGCACATTCGGTCAAGTCTAATCTGGTTTAATGTGTGTAAGCATGTTGTGCAAGTTTGATTATGTTATTGTACTAAATTCTACTAGTATTGGCTATAGCACCTCTGAGAGCCTTGCATGTAGAGACTGACATTTTAAAGATCATAGAGCACCATATAAGTTTTTTGACAGCTGCTTTTACATTCACATTATCAGTGTCTCTTTACAACACTTGGCACACATCAAATACTCCAGCTCTTTGAAACACCCAGGCCAAAACAGGTCCAGATCAAAGTTCTTCTGCCATTGAATAGCCAGATCATACAGTATTTATATATTATAAAAGAATATGGTATTACAGTGTAACTAACTATACCTTATTCTGGCTTTGCAATAACTATGTAAGTTCTAAACCAGGATAAGCTTTTCAGCTTAAGATGTTTACTTAATGCCCTAACTTAAGTATCTGAGTACTCTAGCCTGCATATGCATATTTAGGTGTTGTGGACACTAGGGGGCACTCCAGCTTCCCAAACACCAAACACAAACAGGCACGGACACAAGATAAAAGCCCAAAGAGTCTTTATTCGGGGTAAACTCTTTAAAACAAGCATTTCCCACCACCAAAACCACAAGTAAATGAAATATGCACAAGTTCGCACACTCTTTGTCTTCTGTCTCTCAGTCACTCTTCCACTTACCTCCTCCATTTTCTCCTGACTTGACCTTGTTAAACCGGGAGCTCCTTTTATCTCCCACTCAGAAGTACTTCCAGTCTTGCGCGCACATAATAATAATAATAATAATAATAATTCATTACATTTATATAGTGCTTTTTTATCAGTTGCTCAAACATGATCTGAAAGCACTTCCGTGTGAGATGGAAACCCCATAAAGTAATGGTCTCCAGTCTCTGCGGCACCCATGGAACCCAACAGGGCTGAATTGAGGAATGCAATGTCCCATGCTGCCCTGTGGGAATCTGAAGCATCATTGCAACCCGGGGGAGTTGCCATCTAGCGCTCCGAGGGAGATAATGCCCTGTACACACACTCTTCCCCGATCCTTCCGTTTCGAGGGTGTCTCGACTGAGTAAGGCCACTGGCCATCCCTCAATGTGCACATAAGTGCACTAAGTGTGTACTATATATGACTATATTCAAGGTCAACTATAAAAATGAATAAAAACTTAAAAAAAGACCAAATTATACTTGCAAAAAAGGCTAGCCAAAAAAAGTATTAAAATAAACTTCAATTTGACCATTATTATTATATAAATATACCCATAAAGTACAGTGGGTACGGAAAGTATTCAGACCCCCTTCAATTTTTCACTCTTTGTAATATTGCAGCCATTTCCTAAAATCATTTAAATTAATTTTTTCCCTCATTAATGTACACACTGCACCCCATATTGACAGACAAAAAGAAAAGAATTTTTGAAATTGTTGCAGATTTATTAAAAAAGAAAAACTGAAATATCACATGGTCCTAAGTATTCAGACCTTTGCTCAGTATTTAGTAGAAGCACCCTTTTGAGCTAATACAGCCATGAGTCTTCTTGGGAAAGATGCAACAAGTTTTTCACACCCGGATTTGGGGATCCTCTACCATTCTTCCTTGCAGATCCTCTCCAGTTCTGTCAGGTTGGATGGTAAATGTTGGTGGACAGCCATTTTTAGGTCTCTCCAGCGATGCTCAATTGGGTTTAAGTCAGGGCTCTGGCTGGGCCATTCAAGAACAGTCACAGAGTTGTTGTGAAGCCACTCCTTCGTTATTTTAGCTGTGTGCTTAGGGTCATTGTCTTGTTGGAAGGTAAACCTTCGGCCCAGTCTCAGGTCCTTAGCACTCTGGAAAGGGTTTTTGTCCAGGATATCCCTGTACTTGGCCACATTCATCTTTCCCTCGATTGCAACCAGTCGTGCTGTCCCTGCAACTGAAAAACACCCCCACAGCATGATGCTGCCACCGCCATGCTTCACTGTGGGGACTGTATTGGACAAGTGATGAGCAGTGCCTGGTTGTCTCCACACATACCGCTTAGAATTAAGGCCAAAAAGTTCTATCTTGGAGTTTGCTGAAAGACACCTGAAGGACTCTGAGATGGTGAGAAATAAGATTCTCTGGTCTGATGAGACCAAGATAGAACCTTCCAACAAGACAATGACCCTAAGCACACAGCTAAAATAACGAAGGAGTGGCTTCACAACAACTCTGTGACTGTTCTTGAATTGCCCAGCCAGAGCCCTGACTTAAACCCAATTGAGCATCTCTGGAGAGACCTAAAAATGGCTGTCCACCAACATTTACCATCCAACCTGACAGAACTGGAGAGGATCTGCAAGGAGGAATGGCAGAGGATCCCCAAATCCAGGTGTGAAAAACTTTTTCCCAAGAAGACTCATGGCTGAAAAATTTCAGTTTTTCTTTTTTGCTGAAAAATTGTCAGTGCTGTTTCATTAATTTTAATTTAAATCTGCAACAATTTCAAAGTGAAAAATTGAAGGGGGTCTGAATACTTTCCGTACTACTCTGTATGTTATTATGAATGATAATATGGTTTTCAAGTTCAGTTCTGGTGGATTTATTACAACCAAATATACCGTATATGGTAGAGTTTGATCCCTTAATTGCGTCTAAATTTTGATAATTAGGCAGTGCAGACACAACTTATTGAAAGCTAAAGGGGGCAATTACTTGACTGCTGTTTTCACTAGTCTGCTATTTAGTAAATGATTCTTACTGCGATGAAACTAAGTCTCTGGATTTATTGTGAGTGCAATAATAACATGAATCAGATTCAAAGTCAGTGCCAGGCAAGGTCAAAACCAGGAGATCTAACTAAATATCACAAAACCATTGCACTGGGGCAAACCAAAAATCAAAGGCAAAGAACAGATTGAAACTGAAGCAAACATAGCACTTGGCCTTATTTAGAAATGAAACTCATACTAAAGATTTATTTTATTTATCCACCTGAAGGATAATCATGACACATGTGGTCAATGTTTTAGCTAAGGGTTTCAGTGACATTATAGGTGTGATGACTGTGGTCATGTGACCCATGATTCTCATTGACTAAATAATAAATTGAAAAAATGTATTTCAAACATATTTCAAAAATTAAAAACCTACAAAAATGATTGTGTACTATGCAACTTACAAATGAGCAGACAAGTGAATGTGGCACTGAAGTAATTGGTACCCTTTATTATTCAATGTATATTTGGATATAATTGAGGGAGCAAACTCTGTTGAAAAGAGTGATTTATTGAGAAAATGGCAAAGGACATTTAAATTATTAGTTTTGACAAAATGCAAGCAAGTTCCTAGAATAAGAGAATAAAAAGAGGACAGCTCCCTAAGCAATGAGATTAGTTAAAAGTCAGAATGTTACACTGAAAACCTCCGCAACAGGTGATCCACCAGCATTGACCTTAGGAGCCTCAATATTCAATCACGTAACATAGTAGCCAATGCAAAAATAATTATTAAAAAAATGCATCACTAATTTTATCTGGGACCATTTTGTCCAAACATTCCAAAACTTTGTTGTCATAGAGTAAGTAGTAATATTTTAGAAAATTGGAGTCACTTAAATACACTACATATAGCACATACTGGGTTCATTATATTATAGAGACCATTAAAGACAGCATTGATATCAAATTTATGCTACAGTATGTTATTAAATGCTCATGAAAAAGTTAAATGTGTTGCTATTAGAGCATGATAAGTGCTCATATCTTTACTTGAATTAAATAATGTTCTCTCAAAAATTGAAATTCAATTTTTTTTTTGCTATTCTTTCTTACTTTTCTCAATTGTGACCTGGAAGTTATTGTCATGTGTAAACAGTACAATAAGTTTTCTTATTTGCTGTTCTCCTACAGTCTAGTGATGCTACTAACAATGCCAGCAACAGACAAGGGATACAATACTAAACATTATTAAAATAAAACTGCTAAAAAATGGATGCAAATGTAAATATAGTTTTAGGTTAATTTTCAGAGTAAAAACTTGACAATGTGTAGTATTGTATGTCTTAAATCATTCATGAAAAACAATTAAAAGGAGCTTGCTGATCTGATGTTTTATATAAAAACTATAAAAGACACAGCAGAACACAGTTTTTTAAAAATTGTATCTACTTGTTTGGAATATTTCACTATTACTGTGTAATCAGTATTTGTTGTTTTTTTTTTTGTTTTTTTTTACATTGTAAGATTCCAAATTAGTACCTAAGGTGCAATACTATACTTTGAACATGTCTCAAACATGACTCCACATTATTAGTGTAATGGAACTGATCAGATCATTCATAAAGTTGTTCCTGCCTTTAACTAAATTATTTACTTATCTGTGATACTAGTAATGTGCATTATACACTCACCTAAAGGATTATTAGGAACACCATACTAATACGGTGTTTGACCCCCTTTCGCCTTCAGAACTGCCTTAATTCTACGTGGCATTGATTCAACAAGGTGCTGAAAGCATTCTTTAGAAATGTTGGCCCATATTGATAGGATAGCATCTTGCAGTTGATGGAGATTTGTGGGATGCACATCCAGGGCACGAAGCTCCCGTTCCACCACATCCCAAAGATGCTCTATTGGGTTGAGATCTGGTGACTGTGGGGGCCATTTTAGTACAGTGAACTCATTGTCATGTTCAAGAAACCAATTTGAAATGATCCGAGCTTTGTGACATGGTGCATTATCCTGCTGGAAGTAGCCATCAGAGGATGGGTACATGGTGGTCAAGAACAATGCTCAGGTAGCCCGTGGCATTTAAACGATGCCCAATTGACACTAAGGGGCCTAAAGTGTGCCAAGAAAACATCCCCCACACCATTACACCACCACCACCAGCCTGCACAGTGGTAACAACCCGGTGGGGTCTTCTGCTGTTGTAGCCCATCCGCCTCAAGGTTGTGCGTGTTGTGGCTTCACAAATGCTTTGCTGCATACCTCGGTTGTAACGAGTGGTTATTTCAGTCAAAGTTGCTCTTCTATCAGCTTGAATCAATCGGCCCATTCTCCTCTGACCTCTAGCATCAACAAGGCATTTTCGCCCACAGGACTGCCGCATACTGGATGTTTTTCCCTTTTCACACAATTCTTTGTAAACCCTAGAAATGGTTGTGCTTGAAAATCCCAGTAACTGAGCAGATTGTGAAATACTCAGACCGGCCCATCTGGCACCAACAACCATGCCATGCTCAAAATTGCTTAAATCACCTTTTTTCCCATTCTGACATTCAGTTTGGAGTTCAGGAGATTGTCTTGACCAGTGCCACACCTCTAAATGTATTGAAACAACTGCCATGTGATTGGTTGATTAGATAATTGCATTAATGAGAAATTGAACAGGTGTTCCTAATAATCCTTTAGGTGAGTGTATATCGTCTACGACAATATCTTAATTGTTGTTTTAACATTGTGCAATGTGAAATTATCAAGTATATCACTCAGTTTGTAAAAAGACAATCGAAAACATGCCTAGAGACTCCCTGCATTCACTGTCTCATGTAACCTTACAGGATAGATTTCTGCGCATGGGTGCATGGTGAAGCTAGCATAGCTGTCTAAAACTGAATGAGTAAACAGCGTCAGGGGATAAACAGCCTTACAACATACATTGTTAGATTTAATTGCAAGACTTGGATCATCCTCACTTGCGTGGAAGTTGTTTGACTTTGAAAAGACTGATGTTGCTTAAACTATGCCAGAAATCATTTACCATTAAAGGCAGCTCGATATTTAAATTGTTACTCAAAAACAGAAGTTGGTTTCCTTGACACCACTGTTCAACTGAAAGATAACATGCTTGTAACTTCAGTTTTTCACAAACCAACATACAAAGTGACATACCTGAGAAGTGATGGCTTCCACCCCAAGCATATAAGGCACTCAATCATCTTCAGCCAAGCAATATGTTACAATTGTATTTGGCCAGACCCAAAAGATTGGGATGAACAACTGCAGGAGCTTAGACAAGATTTCATTAGACAAGAATATACTCCCAAAGCAACAGACACTCAAATAAGAAGAGCTACTGCCCTTCCCTGATACAAAATTCTAGAATACAAAAACAAGGACAACAAGAACAGCATCCCCCTTGTTTTAACCTATCAAGCACTTCAAAAAATTATAAAAGGACTTCAGCCAACACTAAATAATGATGAAACGTTGAGAGATGTATTCCCAGAACCTAGCATTTGTATATTGTATTTAGCAATGAAGTATGCTGTTTTCCCTGTCCTGATTAATTGCAGTAATTTGTGAAGCACTAAATAAATTTTGTGTGTAGAAAAGCCAAATAGCTACTTTGCCAGACATTTGCCTTACTTTTTACTTCCTACAACTGTTGTTAGCACTGCCAGTGTGCACAGTCCTATATGAATGGCATTAGGTGCATGCAGGCTTTCCTCTAGTAGCCTTTAACTGTATAAACTGGTTAGAAAATGGATGGATGGATGCTAAAACGGACATCTGTAGACTTGTTTGCTACAATCAGAGAATGAATGTGAGTTTTTGATCCTTTTAATGGATTATTTAGGACACAACAATAAAATGCAATTCATCTTGCCATCATTTTGTCTTCTCTTACAACTTTGTGACACTACAAGTTGAACAGTTACAATTCACGTCTGACTAGTTACATCACATGAGTCTGTTTTTCAGCTAACTCTACAGGTGCTGGTCATAAAATTAGAATATCATGACAAAGTTGATTTATTTCAGTAATTCCATTCAAAAAGTGAAACTTGTATATTAGATTAATTCATTACACACAGACTGATGTATTTCAAATGTTTATTTCTTTTAATTTTGATGATTATAACTGACAACTAATGAAAGTCCCAAATTCAGTATCTCGGAAAATTAGAATATCAATTAAGACCAATGCAAAAAAAGGATTTTTAGAAATGTTGGCCAACTGAAAGGTATGAACATGAAAAGTATGAGCATGTACTGCACTCAATATTTAGTTGGGGCTCCTTTGGCCTGGATTACTGCGGCGTGGCATGGAGTCGATCAGTCTGTGGCACTGCTCAGGTGTTATGAGAGCCCATGTTGCTCTGATAGTGGCCTTCAGCTCTTCTGAATTGTTGGGTCTGGCGTATTGCATCTTCCTCTTCACAATACCCCATAGATTTTCTATGGGGTTAAGGTCAGGCGAGTTTGCTGGCCAATCAAGAACAGGGATACCATGGTCCTTAAACCAGGTACTGGTAGCTTTGGCACTGTGTGCAGGTGCCAGGTCCTGTTGGAAAATGAAATCTGCATCTCCATAAAGTTCGTCAGCAGCAGGAAGCATGAAGTGCTCTAAAACTTCCTGGTAGACTGCTGCGTTGACCTTGGACCTCAGAAAACACAATGGACCAACACCAGCAGATGACATGGCACCCCAAACCATCACTGACTGTGGAAACTTTACACTGGACCTCAAGCAACATGGATTCTGTGCCTCTCCTCTCTTCCTCCAGACTCTGGGACCTTGATTTCCAAAGGAAATGCAAAATTTACTTTCATCAGAGAACATAACTTTGGACCACTCAGCAGCAGTCCAGTCCTTTTTGTCTTTAGCCCAGGCGAGACGCTTCTGACGCTGTCTCTTGTTCAAGAGTGGCTTGACACAAGGAATCGACAGCTGAAACCCATGTCTTGCATACGTCTGTGCGTGGTGGTTCTTGAAGCACTGACTCCAGCTGCAGTCCACTCTTTGTGAATCTCCCCCACAGTTTTGAATGGGTTTTGTTTCACAATCCTCTCCAGAGTGCGGTTATCCCTATTGCTTGTACACTTTTTTCTACCACATCTTGTCCTTCCCTTCGCCTCTCTATTAATGTGCTTGGACACAGAGCTCTGTGAACAGCCAGCCTCTTTAGCAATGACCTTTTGTGTCTTGCCCTCCTTGTGCAAGGTGTCAATGGTCGTCTTTTGGACAACTGTCAAGTCAGCAGTCTTCCCCATGATTGTGTAGCCTACAGAACTAGACTGAGAGACCATTTAAAGGCTTTTGCAGGTGTTTTGAGTTAATTAGCTGATTAGAGTGTGGCACCAGGTGTCTTCAATATTGAACCTTTTCACAATATTCTAATTTTCCGAGATACTGAATTTGGGACTTTCATTAGTTGTCAGTTATAATCATCAAAATTAAAAGAAATAAACATTTGAAATACATCTGTCTGTGTGTAATGAATGAATCTAATATACAAGTTTCACTTTTTGAATGGAATTACTGAAATAAATCAACTTTGTCATGATATTCTAATGTTATGACCAGCATCTGTATGATAAAATAATAGTAGCAATATCGAAAGCCTGTGTTTATTATATATATATATATATATATATATATATATATATATATATATATATATATTGCCAAACATGGCGTCTGAAGATTTTTTTCTTTTCGACATGTGTTAATAAGTTGCTTTTATCATCTCACAGTTTTATATGTAGTTTTTACTCACATTTTTCTCTTGTAGTCCTTGCCTTCCAGAGTAATTCATCAACCTGCAGTCACTGCATATGAGTGCAGTACCAACATTCACTTGGTACTGTCGATACTATACAAAACCCAGTAAGGTTAGGTTTTCAAAACTTTGGTATCAATTTTTGTGACATTCCTGGATCTATGAGTTATAAAATCATATATTTTGACAGTGCTACTTAAACCTATGAGGGAGTTACCAACAAGTTCTGATTATGTGCAAATCAAACAAGTAATGCACAACATTGAACATTTAAGTGCCTTTAAATGACTTCTAGTAATAGTGGAAAGTATGCTTGCGCTTGTATCAGGAACAGACCCACTGAGGTGTAAGTTATAGTGGAAATGACCCTCTTCTGAAAGCATATACAGACAGTAATGTGTAGTTAGTGAAAGAAGCCAACATAGACTGAAAACTTCTCAGGCATTGCTCCAAAAGTGTTCCTTTCAGATCAGCTAACCACAGAAGACCAGAAATGCATGCTTGGTTGGCTGAATCATGTTTCGTGCTAATTCTCACTAATGGAACAACCAGGACACATTAGGTCTCTTACTATAAGTAGCAAGGCATCTCTTCATGATATCAGTGTACCCATTTACAAATGTGATTTTTTCCCCCCCCACTTAAAACAGTAAAAATATGCTATATGCCACAAAGTTAGAAAATTAACGGAATGGTTCTGCGAACATGGCAGTAAATCAGACTTGTTCCCATAACCATGACCATTATGGTACCATTGACATTAGACTTTCTGTTTTAAGCCACACTTAATTCATGTTGAGTGCTGTCCAATCTTCTCCCCAAACAACCTACTGAATTTTGTTTACTTATTTGTGTTATGTGTGCTCCTTCCTTCCCTCAGTCTCCCAAGAAGCACCTGCAGAATGGAATGATTCGTCGCTACCAGATATGCTACAGAGAATACAGTACTGGCAGCAATTTCCAGTTCAATATCATCAATGTGGAAAGTACAGGAGACAGTGAAGTGTACACACTGGACAACCTGAAGAAGTTTACACAGTATGGAGTAGTGGTACAGGCCTATAATCGAGCTGGTCCAGGACCTTCCTCACAGCAAATAATTGCCACTACTTTAGAAGATGGTGAGCACATATGCATTTTTAATTGATTTTAAGTTATGCCTTATTACTTTCCATTACTTCAGGTGCAAACATAATAAAGTTTAATAATGAATGGAAAAGGCACCTCTTTGAAAATAGCTTCCATCAGTTTGCCAGATGCATGTTTTTACTTCCATGCATTATTTATTTATTATATTTTTGCATAATATTATTTATTACTGCTGACATTCTGATGTGTGTACAGAAAGTTGCTCCAAAAGAGAGAACATTGTGTCATGACAAACACCATATGTAGAAACCACAGACGCACACAATACTGTAATTTGACATCTGACAGGTTTAACTATTTTAAATATAAAAGTCACCTGGTGTTTCCATCACAAACACTAAAAGAGCTCTTTGTTGCTTGAGGCCATCACACTTTTTAATGCCTTTTCCCTTCATGCCTGTCTTATTATAGACACATTGGCACAGGGACCTATCATTAATATTTTATCATTACTCTTCTTGTAAATGTCTGAATCTTGCATGTAATCTAATAGTTAGCATTTTTTTACTATTTTGTAATATTTTACGTTCTAGATGGTGGTTGGCACAAACCCTATCTATCTATCTATCTATCTATCTATCCATCTATCCATCTATCCATCTATCCATCTATCTATCTATCTATCTATCTATCTATCATGAGCCCTGACAAAGAACTTTACTATAAGTATTTATGTGGTGCACTCTTCCACTTAAAGATCATAAGATGATATTCACTTTTCGTCAGCTGCAACACTCTTGGGTTAAGTGATGTGATAAAGATCACACAGCTACCAAAGTGCTAAGGACTGAACTTAAACTTTTAGTTTAAAAGCTGTCATTTTGGGTGCCAGACTGTGCCACTGGATAGTCAAAAATAAATGACACATATCTAATGACCTTAAAAATTTAACAGGCCAAACATTATTTTGCAAATGCCTCTGGGTACAGTTTCTTAAATCCAGTTGTTTATATGATATTAATATATTTAAATAAAGATATACAACAAAAACATAGTGAAACACTAACCGCATTATCACATACAACACATTTAAAATGCTGTTATTCAGTGGTTTCCCATTCTGACAGCAACCTATCTTAACTATTCATCTACCCTCAGCCTAATTAAAATTTACCCCATAAAAAAATCATTTCAATTTTAAACCCAAACTGTAGTACAGTATAGAAACGTTTAAAATCTCAAAACATTGTAGCGTAAGTAATGTAAAAAAATGCTGGTAAATTGTGACAACTTCAAATAATGTGACCTTGGAAAAGTGCCTGCATTAAGGAATACTTGAAGTATAATCCTGATCATAGGGAGCCCTCTGCTGGTTGCTTCTTAAAATAACATTTAGAAAAACCTTTTTTTGTTTTTTTCTTGTTTAAAACAATAAATGTTAAGAATTCCTAAAGTCCAAGAGCAGGCAAAATAACCATAAAGAGGATCAGTAAGATTTCTTTTTTAATTTAAATAAGTAAACTTATTTCTAACATAAAGCAAAGGCAACTTCTAAAATTTAATGTTAAACACATGTACTCCATAAGAATTTCTCTTAAAGTATTTTATTCTGGCATCTGTTAAGTTAGTAATCTTCACCTTATTAGTGATCTGAATTTAAGTGATTACATTTCAAAATAGATTTTTTAAGGAAAAGAATGCCACATTAATAATTGAGCGTATTCATTTTTAGACATTTAATCCAATGACAGTTTTTGAATGTTGCTTCTTGCTCTTTGACATAGTTCCTGATTAAAGTAAGATGCAAGGTGAACTGCACGTCATTAACTCATTTAAATCATTTTTTCATGTCTAAGCAACCATCATCTGTTGGCTTGGGTGTCAGTCTAGCACACTTGCGCAAGCTGCTATTTTTATTAACAGACACATTTATCCAGGCAAGTTAAAATACACACAAGAATGATTAGAAGCTGCAACCACTAAAAAACAACAAAGAAGAAATAAAAAACAGCAAAAGACAATATTAATTCTATATAATTATACCAGTAACTAGACTAAGACAAAAATCAGTATCCTAAACTCCTCATCAGTTCAACAGCAGCTATCATGTAGAAGACAAACTGAGCAGTTCCAAAATATTTAATGAGAAGGTGTGTTTTCAACAGACGCCTAAACATGAGTGAATTGGTTTCAGTTCAGTTTGACAAAGGAGGATCATTCCACAGCTTTGGAGCAGAATGGTCATCCAGTTTTTCAATGTCTGGCAAGCTGAGGGACAGTCAGCACACAGGCAGAGCCAGAATGGAGACTTCTTACAGTGACTTACAAAAAGATTAAATACTGGAGCAGAAAAATTCAGAAAGTCTTTGCTCAAGATGAGTATTTTGAACTGAATCATTGGAGCAACAGGAAGCTAGTGGAGAGAATGAAGCAGGATTAGTAGGAGTGAAACGAGGAAGAAAGCTGTTGTGGATAGCCTGAAGAGGTCTGATAGCTGTTGAGGGAACCCCACCAGGAGATAGTTGAAATAGTCCAGCCGAGAGAAAAACCAGTGGTTGAACAAGGAGTTGCATGACATGATTAGTGAAGAAGGGTCAAATCCTCTGAATATTATGTAGAAAGAAACAACACTGAATAAATATATTTGATGAATGAAAGTGAGGAATCTAGTCACAAGAAGATTCCTATTTGTGAAGGATAGTAAAAGGGTGATATCTTCAAGGGCAATGCTTACAGTCAAGCTGAAGAAGGAGACTCAGAAGGCAAGTACCAGATATCAGACTTTAAAAGGTTAAGTTTATGATGATCACCACTTCATCCATGATGAGATGACAGAGATGGAACACCGGAGATCTGGGCTTAAACATGTAGGTTGTAAGAGGGAAATGAAAGGAAAATCAGTGCATCATCAGCATAGAGGCAGTAGGTGAAACCATGAGAAGAAATAACATTGCCTAAGGGAGAGAAGTGGACCCAACACTAATCCTTGAGGCATACCTGAGGAGAGCGTCTATGGAGAAGAAAATTAAATAGATCAGGGGACACCAAAGGATCAGTCAAATAATTAGGAATTTAACAAGTCCAAAAAAGAAGTAGCAATTCCAAGCTTACTGAGTACAGAGATAAGCAATGAATGCTTAATAGTATCAAAGCTGACAAAAGATCAAAAAGGGATAAGAAGAAAGGAGAGGAAAGCAGCTAAAGCAGATCTGAGAGCGTTTTTGACTGAAAGCAGTGCAATCTCAGCAGCGAGACCCTTTGCTGAATCTGGATTGAGGAGCATCTAGTAGATTGTTTTAAAAAAGAAAAGAGGATAGTTGTTTGTGAACTGTGAATTCCAGGGTCTTGGACAGGAATGGCAGAATGGAGACTGGATGGTAAATGTCAATGACAGATGGGTTGAGACAAGAATTCTTTAGAATAGGGATCACGTGCTTATATGCAATTATAATGGGGCAATAAAGCATTTAGCATATCTTTGGAATGCTGAAAGAAAATTACATGACCTCGGAGAGGACTTGCAAGTATCAGAGAAGGTATCTCACCCATGACCTAAACTTTGCTCTAAGAACTCACAGCTGGCATCACTAAATATAGTGCCAAATTCACCAAAAAATAAAGCATACTGTATTCAGACAATACACTGAAGTGAAGAATATAATGGTAGTAGTTTTACATAAAAATAAAATTTGTGGTTGACAAATTTATAAATCGCGAAGTAGATATTTTTGCACAGTGAATGGCAAAATGGCACACTGGTTAGTGCTGAAGCATTAAGGTTTCTGTCTTCTGGGTCTGAAGCCTGTTCCTAGTTGTTGTCTGTGTAAAGACTGCTCTTTTCCATCTCTGTGTGAAACTTCCTCAGCAACTCTGTTTTTTTTAATATCCTGATATGTGTTAGTAAATTTAGCACAGTTAGCACTTGCATATTTTTATTATGTACAGTAAACAGAAAATATGAACAATTCAAGGGAAATTCACTAGTACACTAAACTCATACTTTGTGATATGAGTGGAAAATATAAAGAAAGCTAGGCTGATATGGAGAAACAAACAAACTACAAAGATAATGCTATCCTAGTTAGAAATTGAACCTCATTCCATGAAAGCAGTAATACTAATCTCTAACAAATTACATTTATCATATACTGTTTTCACAATATGGGCAATATACCATTTCTCCATCCAAATTCCAAAATGGGGTTTACTCTAATATTTGATGTAATTACCTCAACAGCATCAACAACTTGGGAAAGTAGCCTAAATTGTAAAACAGTTTTAATACACTGTACTATGTATTTAACTTTTGTTTCTTTTCAGTTTTCATACTTTAACTCTATTGAAGAAAACCTGATGATAAAATGAGCAAGTGAGCAAAATAAATAAATATTTTTAACATTATTCAAAAAGGTCACTTTAACTTTTGGACAGTCCGTTTCAAACTATTTGTGATACATTTTAAGTCGCTCTAAATTATTTCTATTTATCTTTGATGTTCAAAACGCAAACTAGATATTAACATTTATATTCTTAATGGTGAGCTGATATTGACAGAGGCAAAAGAGATTTTCAGTTCTGTATATGATTTGCTTACCAAATGGTTTTATAGGGATTTTGGCTTGATAAAACACTCTTGTCCATGTTTTCACTATATAAATAATATTGTACTGACCATACATATTTGGATCCCAAGAGCCTAAAGCATGGCTATTTAACGTATTCTAGATAGATGGCCCTGAACAATTTTTTTCTCTAGAGGTTTTTGTGAAAGCTTTTTCACACCTTGGATAATTCACAAGTCTACCTCACTGTGCACTTACAAACAAATAGTTTGGGTTGATTAGAATCTCCAGTTAACCTCTCACATATCTTTGAGATATGGGAAGAAAAATGCAACACACTGAAAAAACTCGCATGTAATCACACAGAATGACTCACCACAGGCATCAAATAGACATCAGGTTCAAACCAAGGACACGAAATCCATCAGGGAGTAGCATTAACTACTATACTGTTCTGCTCAGTGACTAAATGTAGAGCAAAAATGCTCAGTGATCAAAATAAGATATCAAATGTTTTAAAAATAAAAATATCAATTGAATAACCAACTACCTTGTTTTGTTGTTGCCTTGAGTTAAAAGTAAAATTTGATGTGTTCAACTAGAACAGCAAGCGTAAAACTATAAATAAAATCATTTTTAAGTTTAATATAAATAAGGACAATGACATGTAACAGTCGTTACTTATGAAGCTGGTTAATTGGCTAACCAAAAGAAAATAGTTTAGGGTGATACTCGCTACGTAGAACAACCTGTCTTATATAAAGACATATTTGCCATTATTTTGATGTCTTAGATAAATGAACATCTTGTGATTTAAACTAGATAAGCATGCTTTTTAGCAAATTGTTCCTGGCACATCTTCTCACAATAACTGAAGGAAAGAAATTATGTTTTTATCGGAGAAACATGGCGTATAGCTACTATATATATATATATATATATATATATATATATATATATATATATATATATATATATATATATATATATATATATATATATATGGGGTGCCAAACAGGCAAATACATTGATTTTCTGAATATATAAAGTCAAAACTTGAATATATAAAGTCAAAACTTGAATATATAAAGTCAGCGCTGGAATATATAAAGTCAGCGTCGGAATATATAAAGTCAAAACTTGAATATATAAAGTAAACGCGGTATATATAAAGTCAGCGTCGAAATATATAAAGTCATTCCCGAATATCTATATACATATATATAATTCACTAAGGTAAGACAACCATGGCAAGCACGCCGGAAGGGGCGTGGATTCACTAAGCCGCCGACAAGTAAAACACCTATGGCGCACGCAGGAAGGAGCCACGCCCACCAACTCGGACGCGACGACACAGAAAAACCGGCGTCATTTATATTCGTCTGTGGTAGAGGTCACATGCAGCTCCAACCCACGTTGACTGTTAATAGAGGCATGTTTCTCGCGGAGGTGAATCGCCATATGCGGTGTGTAAAACTGTTTGCGAGGGGTATCCCATGGGATCCTTAAAACGTTCCTTTACAACTGTGGTTAAAACACAATGAAGTGAGCAGTGAGAGTTTTTGGTTACGACGCACGACCGTGTGAACTATAGCAAACTGTTTTACATGCTACATACAGCAATTTGAATCCGCGACAAACATGCGTCTTCTTAGATACTCCTGGACTTTAAACACCCCTCCTCCCACCGTGGTCGGGTGTCTCGGTGGATTATATATAGAAAGGCAGCCAAAACCGCACAGAGCAATGAAAAGTCTACGTGAGTCACAGCTGCATCTGGACTGTACAAAGACGACAACGACTCGAGAGACGAGTTGGAGGTGGGCACATGAGCAGGCGGTGTATACTGAACGAGAAATCAGCAGACTAGCATGACGGAGGGAGTGGAGTGGATGTCCTTCTCCTCTCCTCCCGTTCCACCCTGAGCGCCGCACGGACGATTGTGTGTTGGTTCGTTCCGTGCACTGGTTAAAACCCAATGAAGGAAGCAGTCTTTAAAGACCAATAAGCCCTGTGCCTCTGTTTCATTACCGTCTCACCTGCTTCACCAATGCAGGCCCCGCAACAGGCGATCCTGCGGCGTCATTCCCATGACCCGCGGCAGCCAACCGGGTAACCAAAGTCTTTGGGTTAAGGGGGGAGTATGGTTACAAAGCTGAAACTTAAAGGAATTGACGGAAGGGCACCACCAGGTGTGGAGCCTTTCGCTTCATTTGACTCAACACAGGAAACCTCACCCGGACATGGACGGGACTGACAGATTGATAGCTCTTTCTCAATTCTGTGGGTGCTGGTGCATGGCAGTTCTTAGTTGGTGAAGCGATTTGGCTGGTTATTTCTGAGAACTGCTAAATAGTTACACGACCCAACAGCGGTCGGCGTCCAAATTCTTAGAGGGACAAGTGGCTTTCAGCCACGTGAGATTGAGCATTAACAGGTCTGTGATGCACTTGTATGTCCGATACTGCACGCGCGCTACACTGAATGGATCAACGTGTGTCTAACCGGCGCGGGGAGGCGTGGGTAAGCCGTTGAACCCCATTCGTGATGGAGACCGTTGCTTCCAATTGTTCCCCATGAACGAAATTCCCAGTACGTGCGGGTCATACGCTCGCACTGATTACGTCCCTGCCCTTTGTAAAGCCCATTATGGTCGGGTGACTTGGTCGATTTATATATAAAAAAAAAACAGCCTGAACCGCAAAGAACAATAAACGTGGAAACCGACTGAGGCGGTGTTTGGAAAGTTAACAGTCAACGTGACTCACAGGTGCGTGTGGACTGTACACTGACGAAGGCGACTCAGGTAGGAAGTTGGAGGCGGGCACATAAGCGGGCAGTGCGTACTGAACGAGCGCCGTTCAACCCCGTCCTTCTCTTTGGAAGGAGAAAGCGCAACGGCGCTCCTCCGGCTTTCAGTCACGGACAATTGTATGTTGGTTCGTAGCGTGCATTGTTGCAATGTTACTTTTCTTGGTGGTTTATTAAATTACGGATTTTTCAAATGTTTATTTTTTCCTCTGTGCTTAAAAATCATTTAAAAAGCGGCCTGATTATGCGGCGTATGCTGCGCCGCGGGTTGGCTAGTATAAAGTTAAACCTTGAATATATAAAGTCAAAACCTGAGTATATAAAGTCAGCGTTGGAATATTTAAAGTCAAAACTTGAATATATAAAGTCAGTGTCGGAATATATAAAGTCAGCGCTGGAATATCCATTCATTTCCCAGCCCGTTGAATCCGACTACAGGGTCACGGGGGTCTGCTGGAGCCAATCCCAGCCAACACAGGGCACAAGGCAGGAACCAATCCTGGGCAGGGCACATGCATCATTTTCAAAACATTAACTGAACAGTGTTTTTTTAATTTATTTTACTGAATATGTTTTTGTTAACTTATTTCAGTTTTTTTAGTTTACTAAAATGTGCCTGTGTTGTTTCAATCAATATAAACTGCTCAAAAAAATTAAAGGAACTCTTTGAAAACACATCAGCTCAATGGGAAAAAGAAATCCTCCTGGATATCTATACTGATATAGACTGGGTAATGTGTTAGGAACGAAAGGATGCCACATCATTTGATCGAAATGAAAATGATCAACCTACAGAGCCCTGAATTCAAAGATGCCCCAAAAATCAGAGTGAAAAAATTGTGGCACGCTAGTCCATTTTGCCAAAATTTAATTGCAGCAACTCAAAATTGTACGCAGCACTTTGTATGGCCCCTGTGTTCTTGTATACATGCCTGACCACATCGGTGCATGCTTCTAATGAGATGACAGATGGTGTTGTGGGGGATCTCCTCCCAGATCTGGACCAGGGCATCACTGAGCTCCTGGACAGTCTGAGGTGCAACCTGGTGGCATTGGATGGACCAAAACATAATGTCCCAGAGGTGTTCTATTGGATTTAGGTCAGGAAAGTGTGGTGGCCAGTCAATTGTATCAATTTCTTCATCCTCCAGGAACTGCCTGCATACTCTCACCACATGAGGCCAGGAATTGTCGTGCACCAGGAGCCACTGTACCAGCATAGGGTCTGACAATGGGTCCAAGGATTTCATCCTGATACCTAATGGCAGCCAAGGTGCCTTTGTCAAGCCTGTAGCGGTCTGTGTGACCCTCCATGGATATGCCTCCCCAGACAATCATTAACCCACCACCAAACTGCTCATGCTGAATGATGTTACAGGCAGCATAATGTTCTCCATGGCTTCTCCAGACCCTTTCACTTCTGTCACGTGCTCAGGGTGAACCTGCTCTCATCTGTAAAAAGCACAGGGCACCAGTGGTGCATCTGCCAATTCTGGTATTCTATGGCGAATGCCAATCGAGCTGCATGCTGCTGGGCAGTGAGCTCAGGGCCCATTAGAGGACATGGGGCCCTTGGGTCACCCTCATGAAGTCTTTCTGGTTGTTTGGTCAGAGACATTCACACCAGTGGCCTGCTGGAGGTCATTTTGTAGGGCTCTGGCAGTGCTCATCCTGTTCCTCCTTGCCCAAAGGAGCAGATACTGGTCCTGCTGATGGGTTATGGACCTTCTATGGCCCTCTCCAGCTCTCCTAGAGTAACTGCTTGTCTCCTAGAATCTCCTCCATGCCCTTGAGACTGTGCAGGGAGACACAGCAAACCTTCTGGCAATGACACGTATTGATGTGCCATCCTGGAGAAGTTGGACTACCTGTGCAACCTCTGTAGGGTCCAGGTATCGCCTCATGCTACCAGTAGTGACACTGACTGTAGCCAAATGCAAAACTAGTGAAGAAACAGTCAGAAAAGATGAGGAGGGAAAAATGTCAGTGGCCTCCACCTGTTAAACCATTCCTGTTTTGGGGGTCATCTCATTGTTGCCCCTCTAGTGCATCTGTTTTTAATTTCATTAACACCACAGCAGCTGAAACTGATTAACAACCCCCTCTGCTACTTAACTGACCAGATTAATATCCTATAAGTTTCATTGACTTTATGCTATACTCTGATTAAAAAGTGTTCCTTTAATTCTTTTGAGCAGTATATTTTGACTTTGACTTTATATATTCAGGAATGAGTTTATATACTCCGATGTTGACTTTATATAATCAGGAATGACTTTATAAATTCCGACGCTGACTTTATATATTCAGGTTTTGACTTGATATATTCCAGTGCTGACTTTATATATTCAAGTTTTGACTTTATATATTCAGAAACAAGTTTGACTTTATATACAGTGGGATGCAAAAGTTTGGGCAACCTTGTTAATAGTCATTATTTTCCTGTATAAATCGTTGGATGTTACGATAAAAAATGTCAGTTAAATATATCATATAGGAGACACACACAGTGATATTTGAGAAGTAAATGAAGTTTACTGGATTTACAGAAAGTGTGCAACAATTGTTCAAACAAAATCAGGCAGGTGCATAAATTTGGGCACCACAAAAAAGAAATGAAATCAATATTTAGTAGATCCGCCTTTTGCAGAAATTACAGCCTCTAAACGCTTCCTGTAGGTTCCAATGAGAGTCTGGATTGTGGTTGAAGGTATTTTGGACCATTCCTCTTTACAAAACATCTCTAGTTCATTCAGGTTTGATGGCTTCCGAGCATGGACAGCTCTCTTTAACTCACACCACAGATTTTCAATTATATTCAGGTCTGGGGACTGAGATGGCCATTCCAGAACGTTGTACTTGTTCCTCTGCATGAATGCCTTAGTGGATTTTGAGCAGTGTTTCAGGTCGTTGTCTTGTTGAAAGATCCAGCCCGCGCAGCTTTAGCTTTGTCACTGATTCCTGGACATTGGTCTCCAGAATCTGCTGATACTGAGTGGAATCCATGCGTCCCTCAACTTTGACAAGATTCCCAGTCCCTGCACTGGCCACACAGCCCCACAGCATGATGGAACCACCACCATATTTTACTGTAGGTAGCAGGTGTTTTTCTTGGAATGCTGTGTTCTTTTTCCTCCATGCATAACGCCCCTTGTTATGCCCAAATAACTCAATTTTAGTTTCATCAGTCCACAGCACCTTATTCCAAAATGAAGCTGGCTTGTCCAAATGTGCTTGAGCATACCTCAAGCGGCTCTGTTTGTGCTGTGGGCGGAGAAAAGGCTTCCTCTGCATCACTCTCGCATACAGCATCTCCTTGTGTAAAGTGCGAATGGTTGAACGATGCACAGTGACTCCATCTGCTGCAAGATGATGTTGTAGGTCTTTGGTGCTGGTCTGTGGGTTGACTCTGACTGTTCTCACCATTCGCCGCTTCTGTCTATCCAAATCTTTCTTGGTCTGCCACTTGAGCCTTAACTTGAACTGAGCCTGTGGTCTTCCATTTCCTCAATATGTTCCTAACTGTGGAAACAGACAGCTTAAATCTCTGGGACAGCTTTCTGTATCCTTCCCTAAACCATGATGGTGAACAATCTTTGTCTTCAGGTCATTTGAGAGTTGTTTTGTGACCCCATGTTGCTACTCTTCAGAGAAAATTAAAGGAGGAGGGAAACTTACAATTGACCCCTAAAATACTCTTTCGCATTATAGGATTCACCTGTGTATGTAGGTCAGGGGTCACTGAGCTTACCAAGCCAATTTGAGTTCCAATAATTAGTTCTAAAAGTTTTGGAATCAATAAAATGACAATGGTGCCCAAATTTATGCACCTGCCTGATTTTGTTTGAACAATTATTGCACACTTTCTGTAAATCCAATAAACTTCATTTCACTTCTCAAATATCACTGTGTGTGTCTCCTATATGATATATTTAATATATTTATGTGTATATATATATATATATATATATATATATATATATATATATATATATATATATATATATATATATATATATATATATATATATATACACACTGCTACAAAAATTAAAGGAACACTTTAAAGAAACACATTAGATACATCAGATCTCAATATGAAGTTGGATATCTATACAAATAACGACAGGGCAATGTCTTAGGAACAAAAGGATGCCAAGTCTTTTAATGGAAATAAAAGTTTTCTGCCTACAGAGGGCTCAATTGTGTAGACACCCTAAAATCAGAGTGAAATGAAGATGTGGCAGGCTAGTCCATTTTTCAAAAACTTAATTTCTGCTACTCAAAATGCTTTTCAGTATCTTGTGTGGCCCCACGAGCTTGTATGCATGCTTGACAACGTCGGGCATGCTCCTAATGAGACGACGGATGGTGTCTTGTGGCATTTCCTCCCAGATCTGTATGAGGGCATCCCTGAGCTGTTGTACAGTCTGAGGAGCAACCTGGCGGCGCCTAATGGACCGAAACATAATGTCCCACAGATGTTCTATTGGGTTTAAGTCAGGGGATCGTGAAGGCCATTCAATTGTTTCAATTCCTTCATCCTCCAGGTACTGCCTGCATACTCTTGCCACATGAGGCGGGCATTGTCGTGCATTAGGAGGAAACCAGGACCTACTGCACCAGCGTAGGGTCTGACAATGGGTTCAAGGATTTCATCTCGATACCTTATGGCAGTCAGAGCACCATTTCCTACGCAGTAGATGTCTGTGCGTCCCTCCATGGATATGCCTCCCCAGACCATCACTGACCCACCACCAAACCTGTCATGTTGAACGACGTTGCAGGCAGCATATCGTTCTCCTTGTCTTCTCCAGACTCTTTCACGTCTATCACAGCTGCTCAGGGTGAACCTGCTCTCGTCTGTAAAAAGTACAGGGCCAGTGGCAGACTTGCCAATTCTGGTGTTCTTGAGCAAATGCCAGTCGAGCTCCACGGTGCTGGGCAGTGAGCACAGGGCCCACTACAGGCGTCGGGCCCTCAGGCCATCTTCATGAAGTCTGTTCCTGATTGTTTGGGTAGAGACATTCACACCAGTGGCCCTCTGGAGGTCATTCTGTAGGGCACGAGCAGTGCTCAGCCTGTTCCGCCTTGCACAAAGGAGCAGGTATCGGTCCTGCTGATGGGTTGAGGACCTTCTACGGCCCTGTCCAGCTCTCCGAGAATAACAGCCAGTCTCCTGAAATCTCCTCCATGTTCTGGAGATTGTGCTGGGAGACACATTAAACCTTCTTGCTGCAGCACATGTGGATGTGCCATCCTGGAGAAGTTGGACAACCTGTGCAACCTCTGTAGGGTTAAGGAATCACCTCATACTGCCAGTAGAGATAATTACTCAAGCCAAAACTAGCACGAGTGGAAAACCAGCCAAAAAAGATCAAGAGGGAGAAACTTGAAATGACCTCCACATGTAAAACCAGTCCTGTTTTGAGGGTTTTCTAATTGTTGCCACTTTAGTGCACCTGTCGTTAAGTCCATGAACACCAATACAGCTGAAAGTGATTAACAATGACCTCAGCTGCTTAACCAACCAGAAAATTATCAGACAGGTTTAATTGATTTCATGCCAGGCCCAATAAAAAAAGTGTTCCTTTAATTTTTGTGAGCAGTATATATATGTACAGTATATGTGTGTGTGTGTGTGTGTGTGTGTACACTCACCTAAAGGATTATTAGGAACACCATACTAATACAGTGTTTGACCCCCTTTCGCCTTCAGAACTGCCTTAAGTCTATGTGGCATTGATTCAACAAGGTGCTGAAAGCATTCTTTAGAAATGTTGGCCCATATTGATAGGATAGCATCTTGCAGTTGATGGAGATTTGTGGGATGCACATCCAGGGCACGAAGCTCCCGTTCCACCACATCCCAAAGATACTCTATTGGGTTGAGATCTGGCGACTGTGGGGGCCATTTTAGTACAGTGAACTCATTTTCATGTTCAAGAAACAAATTTGAAATGATTCGAGCTTTGTGACATGGTGCATTATCCTGCTGGAAGTAGCCATCAGAGGATGGGTACATGGTGGTCATGAAGGGATGGACATGGTCAGAAACAATGCTCAGGTAGCCCGTGGCATGTAAATGATGCCCAATTGGCACTAAGGGGCCTAAAGTGTGCCAAGAAAACATCCCCCACACCATTACACCACCACCACCAGCCTGCACAGTGGCAACAAGGCATGACGGATCCATGTTCTCATTCTGTTTACGCCAAATTCTGACTCTACCATTTGAATGTCTCAACAGAAATCGAGACTCATCAGACCAGGCAACATTTTTCCAGTCTTCAACTGTCCAATTTTGGTGAGCTCGTGCAAATGTAGCCTCTTTTTCCTATTTTTGGGAGATGAGTGGTACCCGGTGGGGTCTTCTGCTGTTGTAGCCCATCCGCCTGAAGGTTGTGCATGTTGTGGCTTCACAAATGCTTTGCTGCATACCTCGGTTGTAACGAGTGGTTGTTTCAGTCAAAGTTGCTCTTCTATCAGCTTGAATCAGTTGGCCCATTCTCCTCTGACCTCTAGCATCAACAAGGCATTTTCGCCCACAGGACTGCCGCATACTGGATGTTTTTCCCTTTTCACACCATTCTTTGTAAACCCTAGAAATGGTTGTGCTTGAAAATCCCAGTAACTGAGCAGATTGTGAAATACTCAGACCGGCCCGTCTGGCACCAACAACCAAGCCACGTCAAAATTGCTTAAATCACCTTTCTTTCCCATTCTGACATTCAGTTTGGAGTTCAGGAGATTGTCTTGACCAGGACCAAACCCCTAAATGCATTGAAGCAACTACCATGTGATTGGTTGATTAGATAATTGCATTAATAAGAAATTGAACAGGTGTTCCTAATAATCCTTTAGGTGAGTGTGTATATATAATATATATATATATATTTAACAGAACTTGAAAGGACTAACAGTGCTTAATTTTGCATATTATAACAAGTGGCTAGGCCAGAAAGTATAAATACCGATCAAACATTTTGAACCTGACCTTTTAAGACAAATCTACAAAGCCCTTAAAGGGATCACCCTCAGGGAATTGTGCCACATGGCCCTAGTGCAGTAACTGACGTTTCCTCGCAATGTAGGTAATGTGCCTCATTCGGGACTCCATGTGCAACCGCTCATTCAACACAAAGTCAAAACTGCGGTACCCAGGGATACTCCGAAGAGTCACAGTACTGAAGGAGTCCAGTCTTTGTCTCAGGTCACTACAGAGCGTTCACATTTCACAGCCATATAGCAAAGCAGGGAGTACCAGGACTCTAAAGACTTGGATCTTCGTCCATTTGCACAGATATCGGGAGTGCCACACACCCCTTTCCAGTGACTACATGACCAATATATTCTCTTCCAATTCGTCTACTGACTTCATAGGAAGAGTCACCAGAGACATGAATGTCGCTGCCGAGATAAGTAAACGAGATACTCTCTCTGCAGACAGACACACTGCCGATGGATCTTGGTTTTCATCCATGACATTCACAAGCCCATACACTCAGACTCCCCACTGAGTCTCTTGAGAGCCCCAATCAGAGCCTCTATTGACTCTGCAAAGATCACAGCATTGTTGGCAAAGTCAAGATCGGTGAGTCTTTCTTCACCAACAGATACAATGCAGAATAATATAATAATAGAAACAGATAATACAATACAAAAGCAAAATAAACAAATCTATCTGTATAAGGTTCTGCCTAACAAATAATTATATATCTTCACTCCTCCACACTTGTAGTGGCACTACTCCTTGACAATGAGCACTTTCTTGAACTTGGCTCCAAACAATAAGCTCAATGATCTCTGACGCAGCATGAACAATTATACCTCAACTAGCTGTATAATTTACTAAGACAATGGGCCTAGGCTATAGTGCCAAGGGTTAATAGAATGTATTAGAAATGCTGTGGAAGTAACTGAACTTTTCTATATACATTTTTATCCTCCCATGGACTAATATAATTAGTTCACTGGAACAGCTTACGCTTGAACATACCATAACATATTCTAAGCCCACTTAATCCTGAGCAAGGTCACAGGGAAGCTGGAACCTAATCCAGCAAGCACAGGACACAAGGCAGGAATAATCTCTGGACAGGGCATCAGTCCATTGCAGGATGAACACATACGCACCACAGCCAATTTAGCATCACCAATCCACCTAACCTCCATGTCTTTGGACTGTAAGAGGAAACCAGAGCAGCCGAGAAAACCCACACAGACACATTGAAAAATGAAAATGCAGGGAAGATCCAGGATGTGAACCTTGGTCTCCTTAATGTGAGACAGCAGTGCTACCACTGCTGCCCATGGTTAAGAATGCTACATAAAATTTGTAAAATATTCCTGCTGTAGATCAATTCTTGCTTTTTCTAATGACTTGGCTTTTGTTGACGGTCATTATAAAACACAGTTTCAGAGGAAACTATATTCTTTTTGAATTCAAACAGGTAATTAGTACGAATTAGGGGAATTTTAGGTATAAATATAATTTCACCCTATAGCAAATCCTGTAAAAGCGATTTTCCAGTCATATTTCACTGTAACACTTTAATGTTTAATGTGTTTTGGAGGGTTTAGCTCAAACACAATATACACTGAATAATTCCTTATTTCAATTTATGTGATACATGGAATAAACTTAATGTTTTAAGCATTGTACAGATATACCATCCTGCCAAATGTCAGTTTTTTAACTAAACGGGAAAAAGTGTTTTTGTTTATGATTAAATGAATGAGTGAAGGAGTCAGTCAATTTTACATTATATATGTACATCAAGCAGGTACATCCAGGTCAAAGTTCAGTTGTATATGCTTTCAGATGTTTACCAAAAAGGAGTATGCTTTATTAAAAGGCTCATAATCCCAACATTAGCAACCATTAATAGTGTTTGATCTTAAGTGCTACTGGCTATTTGTAAAGACAAAAATGACCTACATTTCTATATGCAACCATCTTCCAAATTTTAATTGTGTGTTAACAAACAAATTTATCTAATGATCTAAGTCCACTTTTAATTTAAAGGGAGCAGTTCCATTCTAATATTGTGACTTCCATGGACTGCAGAACCTGAGGTGCCACCTGGCCTACTTTTAGCTTAACATTGGTAATGTTCCAACAATTCTGGGGAAACTGAGTTTGTTTCATTTTGTAAAAGTGAAAAACTATACCATTAGGTAAGCAGTTAAATCCACACTATTGAGCCAGGAAGAATAGTGCTTAGTATGAAGAAAAACATTTACCTTCCCTATATACAGTATCTAATAATCTGTAGCCTTGCAGCTGTACTGAAGATCAGCACAAGAGCATATGGCATTATTAAACCCATATAGAACAGTGTTTCTTTCCTTTTGCTCCCCAAAAAGCCCTTGTTAACTTAAAAAAAAACTAATTCTTTTAGTAAGTTTTGAGATTGCAGACTTGTAAAATGTAAAGTGAAACTGTATACAAGGGAAACCTGGCTGTTTTGCTTATCACTATCATGTTTTGTAATTTTATATTTTGCATACACCATGACCCCATTGAGGAAAATGAGATGAGATGGTCTTGGAAATGAGTTTAGTCTAGGAATGTAATTGTACAGTGTGAGATAATAGCATTGAAATAAGCTGATAATGTTTTTTAAAAAGCCATTATATCACCTGCATTGCAGGTTTGGAATACCAATTAACCATTCAGAGTTATGTCCTGTTTGCAGCATTTTTGCATGCATTATA
This sequence comes from Polypterus senegalus, assembly GCF_016835505.1. NCBI lineage: Eukaryota > Metazoa > Chordata > Cladistia > Polypteriformes > Polypteridae > Polypterus > Polypterus senegalus. Next base: position 121,310,449 of record NC_053155.1, on the reverse strand, counting down.
AAAATTAGTGAGGAAATGAAGGGGAAAAAACTGCAACTTATGAGACATATCCAAGCCAAAATGTAACAGAATGAAGTAAAAAAAATTTTGTAATATATACTGAGCAGCTTTTGTTCAGATATGGTAGCAAGAGAACAACGGAGGACACAATGTTTGAGTGAGTAAAACAATTGTTTTAACTTTTACTGATTGTTGTTGGTAGACATTTATTCAAAATCATTTTATGAAACAGATCTAACTATAGTGTTTTATGTCATTATGGCATCTTGATTTGTAGCAATTTAAAATCAGTTTTGAATGAACCAACTTTGAATCATCTTGACATTATAGATGATCATTATAGAATATCACTATGTGTGCTGAACTGCACACCCACACCCTTACCCCTAACTTGACCCACTGGCCCACCTCCTTCTGTAGACACTTTATGCAGTCCATGGTAACTGCCCTTTGCTTAGCCAGCCAGAACACAAATTAACTCAAAAGTATATTTTCTATATTTTACTGGAAAAAATCAACCGTTCCAAGTATCAATTTGGGTCGTAATAATTTCAGTATGTTTTATAAAGGATGTAATTAGTCTCTCTAGGTTAGCAGTTACTCTTTTCTCCTCTTAGCAATTACTAGTTTGGAAGTGTAGTGGTCTTGCTTAGTTTCATGAATAGAGCCCCTTTAATTTACACTCTGCACTGACCAGATGTCTTCTAACCAAAAGTTAACTTACTCATCTCAGTCAGACTCTTTTTTTTATCCATTCTCCGCTTCACATGACCAGAAAAGACAGGGTCCTCATTTGGTAGGCTTTTATCTTAATAGGTGGACTATGCTACAAGGTGCTTCCAACTCTCATACGGAGGTTTTTTGGTTAATTTAACTTTTGGTTCTTTCCTGTAAAGAGAGAACATGTTTCGAGGTGTCTGGAGTTCAACACCCTTAGAGGTTTCCCTGTGCTTCCCTGCTTGGATATCCAAAAAGTTCCATACTGTGACAATATGTTCGTGCAAAAAGTTCAGTTTAAATACTATAATTAAACCTAACTACACATTTCTTCTTCCACTTCAGTACACAAGTTGTGAAACAAAACCATGCACTCCGACGTGTACTGAAAAATTATTCTGTGGTTATCAGTATTACTTTTTTCTGAAGACTAGAAAACAGGCCATATTTCAGCAGAAGAGTTCATAATCATGGTAGACACAAGCCATAAATAACTTTTTCTGTCACATCCATTATCCAACCCACTATATCCCAACTACAGGGTCATGGGGGGTCTGCTGGAGCCAATCCCAGCCAACACAGGGCGCAAGGCAGGAAACAAACCCCTGGTAGGGCGCCAGCCCACCGCAGGGCACACACACACACCAAGCACATACTGGGGACAATTTAGAATCGCCAATGCACCTAACCTGCATGTCTTTGGACTGTGGGAGGAAACCGGAGCACCCGGAGGAAACCCATGCAAACACGGGGAGAACATGCAAACTTCACGCAGGGAGGACCTGGGTCTCCTAACTGTGAGGCGGCACCACTACCCACTGCGCCACCGTGCCGCCCTTCTGTCACATTATGTTTGTTTTTTTTTTCAACCTAGGGAATGCTACTTTTCTTTAAAAATAAAAATTTCATTATCTGAAGCAACAGCTGAGTACAGTGTATTTTTAATGTCAAATTACATGATGAAGGTGTTCACTTGGATAGTATAAACTGTGTTTGCTTATTGCAATAGGCTAAAAAAGGGAAATTTAACTTTATTCAATAGCTATTGGCTAGAAGCAGTGCCAGGATTTCATAAAAGGGTGGTCCTAAATTTGTCACAAGTGGGCCCAATGTTATTTTTAAATATACACTAATTAAAAAAAAATTGTAGAAGCTTTGTCATACCAACATCAGTTTTCTTTGCATGTCTAGTTTGAAACATTTTTGTTAACACTAATTTAAATCAATTTACAAATGATGAAAATACTGTAAATTCACTGCCTACCTTTAGATGATATGTCTAAGTTACCAGTCTATAGCAAGGCACAAATGCCCAAATAATATCTTTTATAATCTGAACCAGTATCTTCATAAAACAGCATTGTTTGTGTGATTTGATCATGTCTGACAGTGTATCATTCTTGTATTAATGAAACACAAATGTGCACACTTTACAAACTCACCATAGAAGTTAGAAACTTTAGTACCGACTGAGTTGGTGGTTTGTGAGTATCAGGCAAATTTGTGGCCTTTGCTGGTCCTTCATCTTTTGGCAATGGAGTAGTTGTAGATGGTAGCAAACCTATTAAAGTAAGCACAAGTAGCAGAAGGGTTTTTACTTGTCATTGCAGAATTTCCAAAATCGCTATGGTAGCTGTATGATATATGTTCATGTTTCCAAATGCTTTTTAAGGGTTAAATTAACAGTAACATTATTAATTTTGCTATGAAGGTTTTGATTAATTGATATTTTAATCCATGCATGTTATGCTGTATGCAGTATAGGTTAATTGTCATTAGTTAACAATAAATAGGTAAAAAGTTAATCTGCAAAACATGGTGGGACATTTAATAACGTGGGTAGGCAAGGGCCTACCTGGACCCTGTGCTGGTGCCACACCTGCTATTGACATGATTGATATTGAAGATTTACTTACTTGTTGTCTCAAGGAAGCTTGTCTTGAATGGATTTTACCTTACAAAAGGAATAGAAACTTAAAATATAAATGAAAACCCACATGCTCCACAATCAAAACCTGTGAAACTTTTGATATTATAATTAAGTATTGTGTTTCTCTGAATTATAATTGTGGTGCTGTGTGTTTGAAACTGCACAAAGGGTTGATTTTTTTTTTTTATTATTATTTCTCAATTGCTTCTCTCCATTTATAATTCTACATTAAAATCCTTCACATACTAATTGATTGATGTTTATTACACATTTAAAGTAGAAAAAAAATCAAATAGTTTTAATGTTCACTTTTAAAATGATCAATGTAGATTTTAGTGAAAATAAATGTGACATCAGTGCCCTCTAAAGGCTTAATTCAAGTTTTCTTTTTAAATATTTTTTTTAAAAATGAATAATGTACATATATATTTAAACACTGCTGCATTATCCCAAATATGACTTCTACTGGCAATATTAATAAACTGCAGCAGTTTAAAATGCAGCATAAATTGGTATCATTTTCCATTAATTAGGTGGATACCAAATTTTTAATAATGATGGGGCAACATAAATTTAAAAAGATAGTACATAGATTTTAGTATCGTTGCATCATAATTATTATATTAGTTATTTTTTTGAATGCCATGTGCAATGCTCAGCATGCTGTCAATCAAATGCTATTTAGAAAAGACGCTAACTGTGCAGTGATTTGTTTTATTAATAGATTTTTTAAACTAATTTCTTTTTAATAAAAGGAATATATTTTTAAAAGAATAATTTGATGATTGAGGTTTTCTAAAATTTAGCATTTGTGTTATGACATTTACTACATGCTCCCCTTTTTTTTTTTGTTTTCTTTGCAGAGCCATTATTAGAATCTTGGTATTATGCAGTTTTTATTATAGTAAATAGCCTAGACCTGAGGGCAACTGAGTTTGATTTCATTGTTAAATGTTAAATTATGAGAGACATAATGTTTCTTTGTTTCTCTCTTAGATGCCAACATACAATATTGCACGATTCACATATTGGAAAGTCAGTCAGTCAGTCATTATCCATCCATCCATCATCCAACCCGCTATATCCTAACACAGGGTCACGGGGGTCTGCTGGAGCCAATCCCAGCCAGCACAGGGCACCAAGGCAGGAACAAACCCTGGGTAGGGTGCCAGCCTACTGCAGGGCACACACACACACACCAGGCACAATTTAGAATCACCAATGCACCTAACCTGCATGTCTTTGGACTGTGTGAGGAAACCGGAGCACCTGGAGGAAACCCACACAGACATGGGGAGAACATGCAGACTCCATGCAGGGAGGACCCAGGAAGCGAACCCAGTTCTCCTTAATTCAAAGCAGCAGTGCTACCATATTAAAAAGATGCTCATCAAAATAAAAAATAAAATCTCAAAATCTTTGCAAACTACATATTGCAAAATGCCATACATTACTGAAAAATTATTCAACATACAGTTTAATTTTAGAATTTGAGAAATATGCTAATTTTTTACATACTTGGATTTTGAACACTTGACCTAGAATTGTTTAAAATGAAAGTAAAGGGTCTCAAAATTAGAAGCTGTCACCTAAGTGCTATATTGTAAATGACTCTCTTTAATCTTTACCGATGGTGATCAAACAGCCATTTCAGAAGGACAGGGCATGTAAGTAGGAATCATTTGGCAAAAATATGTTAAAAAAACCCTCTGGAGGTATGAAAATGAGGTTTTCCATCAAATCTATAGGTCTAAAAAAGGATGTTAATAGTATGTTTTTAGAATAATGAATGGCCAGTTTTATATTTAAAAAAATCTTTGTATTTACATTTTCTGAATAATTTGTTCTCGTTTTGAATACCCTTCCTTATTTCTTTATTAATGAGCAGCATGTATGTTCTGTATTACATGTTGCCACATTTATTTTGATACAGTAGAAAGTACCATCTCTATGTGTTTGACCACAAGGTAGGGACACTTTCAAGGTGACCCGATCAATGAGACTATCTCTCAAATAACCTGCAATTAGAAATTACTTGCGTTAGTTTGTAGAAAAATTTGATACCTTTTTTTTGTTTTGTTGATGTAAGGTTTATGAAGCTGCTATTTCTACGGTATGTAAGGCACATTTTACCTAATTTTTTATTTATTTTTTTTACAACTCATCTTTTAAAATGGAGTTCTTACATGGGACTATAAGAGGTTCTGATACATCATTCCCTATTTTCACACTTCCAACTTGAGCTATACAAGACACTGTTTTTTTCATTTCTGCACCTTTTCACACCTGCAAACTTTCATTTCTCGTCCTCACAATACTGTCGAGTGTTAATTCTGCATCATGCTATTTCTTGAAAATTTTTTATTCACTTTCATCCCCATTCCGACAAAATGATAACCCAATGTGTGACCCTGTTATGGTACAGTAATTGCTGTCTCTCCACAGACAACAGTCATAGTAGCAACCAGCTACTTTAGTTTGATTGGTTTGGTCCCTCGTATGAATAGTAAGTCCATATTTGCAAAATCTGCACTATAAAAATTGTAAATAAGGAGTCAAACCTTTTCTCTTATTCTTCACTTCTTACAAAAAAAGATCTTTACCAGTGTATGAAGAAGGTAAGATGAAGAAGCACATTTTTGAATTCCTGATAAGCTTTGTATGCATTTCACTTTTTTACAAATGTACAGAAAGTGAAACTATTCTGTCTTTCTATACCACAGCAAGCTATATGGGGTTGAGATTCTATTAAATTCATTACTAGTTGCCTTACTTCCTTGGCTGTCTGCATACTAAGCAGTCTTCCATTTGACTGCGACTACAAATAAGCCCAGCAAGTTCTTGATTGGGGATGAGTGGGCCCTGTTGAATTGCCGTTTGCTCAAGTGTAGGAAAATACATTGAAGTCAAACAGGGAGGAGAAACTGAACTAGTCTTCTTTGGATTTAAAATGGTGCAATGGTTGTTTAAGTGTCTCTGAGGACTAGGAAAGCATTTGAAAACTATTCTGGACCAATTATTGTGCTTAAAAAGGTGACTTGAGATATGAAGCAGTAGTGCTGACCACTGTGCCACTATGCCTCTCTGAGATAAAATTATGCTCTGAATACTTTGAGAACTTTATCTATGTCTATGTCTTGATAGCTCCTGTCACAACAACTGTCTAACATCCCCAGAGTCTGCGATGTAATAGATCAGCGTTATAAACTCAGGGGTGCCATCCCTGTCACTTCCTGATCTGCACTATTTAGCGAAGAGCATAGCATGCCTAATCCAGCAGTGAAGACTCAATGTACAATGAAACTGTCCAGAACAGCAAAGTATCGTCATAATATTCCCATTAACACCAGTTCATGTGCTCCTCAAATGAAAATACCACAGGTTATTTATTTATTTATTTTAACACAGGCAAAGTATAAATCCAGCTTAAGCAACGATCAGATAGTGATATCACAAATGTCTTTATATGCTGTAAATTACTCATGCATGCACAAAGTAGATCAGGCAGCACAGTAAATTGTTTTGTGAGGTTTGCTTACAGTGTGCATGTATGAAAGTTCTGCACATGCGTGACACAAGTCAAACTGGCAGCACAGATTGAACAGTGACATTCACATCCAAAATGGCTGCTACAGCTCTGCAATGTAACGCTGGCCTTGCAGAGCATCATGGGGCTGCACTGAGAATTTTCAGGCAAAAATTTGGTGAATAAGGTCACCAGCAATGTCAGCACATTTTGCTATAAGAAACATTTTTGCAAAGTTCACCAATCCCATCTATTCTCAACAGTGGCTAGGTATTATTAAATAGTAAAAATCTAAATGTAGTAATATATTTTATTTATGCTATGTTTTTGATTTTTTTACAGCAATGCCCCAGACACAAAGCTGCCCTACCTGATAATACATGATTTTAACTTTTTATTCAATTTTGTTTATTATACCACTCTTAAGGTTAAAGGTAGCTGTTCAAGTTTAAAAGAACATGGTTATACAATATTTAAGTACACCCAACAGGCATCAATATGTTAAAAAAAAAAAAAAAAAAGAAAATGGCATACTTCATATCTTGTACTAAAGGTCTACTTGACATACTCTGCTGTGTTGATCTTGCATGATTACACACAAATACTATTTTATAAATAGTTGGAAGTAAATTCTGGACTTTGTCATTTATTAAAAGTTCATATTGAAATACTATTTACATATTTGTTAATTCTATAATTATTTAATGTTATCTTTTTGATTTTCTTTAAAGTTCCAAGTCGTCCACCTGAAAATGTGGTAGCTACAGCCACATCCTCGGAAACCATTTCATTGTCTTGGTCTGTGCCACCAAAGGAGGCTCTTAATGGCATTCTACAGGGTTATAGAGTTATATACTGGGCAAATCTTCCAGATGGAGGTATGTATTTTATTGTATAATAGCTATAAATATCTAAGATAAGAAGCTGGAATCCAAAATAATGGGATTTGAATTTTTGACTGTATCGTTAACAGACTTAAGAAAAAATACAGAAAGACACCTTCAGTATTTAATTTATAAATTTAGAGCTAGAAATTAAGGTTACCAGAAATAAGAATTAGAAGTAATTACTTGGGGTACATGTAAAAGAATTCTGTTTCATTTTAGACCTTGATTTTAAACTATTACTTCTACATGCAAAATTAATTGCTTGTGCTGTACTGTCATAATATACTCTACAGTTGATAGCAAATGTGGGGATGGCTGTTAGTAAGTGCAATGTTAACATATTTGTCTTCAGCTGCATCTCAACATAGTTTCCCTGAAATGTAATCTTAATCCAAATCAACTATTATAACAGAAGTTCTGACTTCAAGCTAATACTGGATGGAAAGTTTACATTTAAAGTAAGAAATCTATTTTATGTTGTGCCATGTTCATCTAAGCTTTTCCAGCTTTTTTTTATTCAATTGGACATGCCCATGGCCATTTGCAACATAATATGAGATTCAACCTTGGCGGCAATACCATATTTCTTTTCCCTATTGCTAGGCATTTTACATGTTATGTCCTCACACCCTTTTTTTCCCTGAGAATTGTCTCCTGTTGCTCAGAGATTGTATCCACAACACACTTTCTGTGGATATTCACAGCTGATTTTAGCCACTACTCAGTTTTAGATTTTTACCTCTATCTCTGCTGTTGCATTTTTGTTAGTTACAGTATTTTGCTTGTGCATTCAAGTATTTTTGACTCTGTGATCTGCCTTTCTTTTTGCTCTGGTCTGCTTGTATGAATTTTGGCCACACTTTCTTTTATACCGCCTGTTCCATCTTGTCATTGTGTCATTGTTTGTTTTTATTTGCTGTTGTCTGTTTTCTGACATATTATGTATACAGTATGTGTGTATGTGTGTGTGTATATATATATATATATATATATATATATATATATATATATATGCTATATATATATATATATATATATCCAATATATATATATATATGTGTATATATATATATATGTAGTATATATATGTATGTGTATATATATATATATAATATATATATATATATATATATATATCTTCTATACTCAATAAAAGGCAAAGCCGTCACTGACTTACAAAAGTTGGGCAGGTTTAATTTCAAAATTCTAAATTCGTAATTTAGTGCCTGCCCATATAAGGCCACCGTCAACGGCAATCCAATAGAAACACTGCCGCTAAATATTCACGGGTGTAGGACTGCTTATGCAGAGGAAGATGAGATGGTCAGGGTGGTGTTTGGCACAAACTCCGCAAAACTGCGAGAGAAACATTTAAGTGCCGGGTCTTAGCTAACATTAAAGACAGCCGTGAACATCGCACGAGATGGCACCAGCACAGCTGGGAAACTTCGATGCATGTACACCGAGTGGCTCACGTGAAATGACGCAGTGCACAGACAAAAAGCAACAGTTCCAAAGAGTGCTGAACAAAAACTGAATTACACAATTGAGAAGGCAGCAAAAAAATATGAAGCGTCTAATACATACAAGCATATTCATAAGTGCAGCTACTGTGGAAACAAAGCACACGGTGGAAAAAGTCAATGTCCCGCTAAAGGAAGACAGTGTAAAAAAAACCCGTGCATGCAGTGTGTCACGTCTCAGATAAAGAGGAAGACGAGCTGTTTATTGATGCAGTAAGAAACGAATTGATGAATGAAACCTGTCATCTTTACAGCGATTGACAAACACTGAATGTAACTTGAACACAACACATCCTACAAATACGAATCTGATTGAAAGAAATAATGATAACCAAATCCTTGATGACAGCAACATTCAATAACACTCACAAAACAATTACTGTATATTGACAATCATGTTACGTTATTTTTAAAATGTTCCCTTTTCTCTTTCATAACTTCTTTAACACACTACTTCTCCACTGTGAAGCGCGGGTATATATATATATATATATATATATATATGTGTGTATATATATACCCCAATCTACATACTCTCAAATAGACAAACCACACGCCGTGGCGCAATGGTAGAGGCGCCGACGACCGAGGTTCGATTCCCGAGAGAGGGTGCATTGAGTATGTACGCGCTTCCCGATTCATTTTACCCTCGCATCCCCTTGGTTTGAGACGTATGAAAAAATATGCGGTTAACGCAGAAAGACAGATCACCAATTGAAGCTTTATGAATAACTAGCAAAATACCCGCGCTTCGCAGCGGAGAAGTAGTGTGTTAAAGAAGCAATGAAAGAAAAGGAAACATTTTGAAAATAACGTAACATGATTGTCAATGTAATTGTTTTGTCACTGTTGTGAGTGATGAGTGTTGTTGTCATATATATACATATATATATATATATATATATATATATATACAGTATATATATACATATATATATTTGCACACACACACATAAACATATATATACACTCACCTAAAGGATTATTAGGAACACCATACTAATACAGTGTTTGACCCCCTTTCGCCTTCAGAACTGCCTTAATTCTATGTGGCATTGATTCAACAAGGTGCTGAAAGCATTCTTTAGAAATGTTGGCCCATATTGATAGGATAGCATCTTGCAGTTGATGGAGATTTGTGGGATGCACATCCAGGGCACGAAGCTCCCGTTCCACCACATCCCAAAGATACTCTATTGGGTTGAGATCTGGTGACTGTGGGGGCCATTTTAGTACAGTGAACTCATTTTCATGTTCAAGAAACCAATTTGAAATGATTCGAGCTTTGTGACATGGTGCATTATCCTGCTGGAAGTAGCCATCAGAGGATGGGTACATGGTGGTCATGAAGGGATTCACATGGTCAGAAACAATGCTCAGGTAGCCCGTGGCATTTAAATGATGCCCAATTGGCACTAAGGGGCCTAAAGTGTGCCAAGAAAACATCCCCACACCATTACACCACCACCACCAGCCTGCACAGTGGCAACAAGGCATGATGGATCCATGTTCTCATTCTGTTTACGCCAAATTCTGACTCTACTATTTGAATGTCTCAACAGAAATCGAGACTCATCAGACCAGGCAACATTTTTCCAGTCTTCACCTGTCCAATTTTGGTGAGCTCGTGCAAATGTAGCCTCTTTTTCCTATTTGTAGTGGAGATGAGTGGTACCCGGTGGGGTCTTCTGCTGTTGTAGTCCATCCGCCTGAAGGTTGTGCATGTTGTGGCTTCACAAATGCTTTGCTGCATACCTCGGTTGTAACGAGTGGTTGTTTCAGTCAAAGTTGCTCTTCTATCAGCTTGAATCAGTTGGCCCATTCTCCTCTGACCTCTAGCATCAACAAGGCATTTTCGCCCACAGGACTGCCGCATACTGGATGTTTTTCCCTTTTCACACCATTCTTTGTAAACCCTAGAAATGGTTGTGCTTGAAAATCCCAGTAACTGAGCAGATTGTGAAATACTCAGACCGGCCCGTCTGGCACCAACAACCATGCCACGTCAAAATTGCTTAAATCACCTTTCTTTCCCATTCTGACATTCAGTTTAGAGTTCAGGAGATTGTCTTGACCAGGACCAAACCCCTAAATGCATTGAAGCAACTACCATGTGATTGGTTGATTAGATAATTGCATTAATAAGAAATTGAACAGGTGTTCCTAATAATCCTTTAGGTGAGTGTATATATACATATCTATACATATACACATATATACATACATATATATCTACATATATACACACACATACATACATACACACACATATATACACACAAATATATACACACAATATATATATATATATATATATATATATATATATATATATATATACATACATACATACACACACACACATATATAAACATATATATACATATACATACATATCTACATATATACACACACAGCTATTTCGTATCAGTGCAATACGCTGTTTGTTAAAACGTTGACTCCGCTCTTACGTGCAATAACAAATCAAATCATTCAGTTGTCTTTGCTCATATGTCATTTTAGAGCTGGACGCCTGGCATCTTTTTGGCCACAAGTTCGTTTCTGTTTGGTGTGAGGTTCTGTGTTGTGGAGATTCTCAGGATGGATTGCAGGTGCTCATCAGTGAGGCGACTCCTGTGTGCTGTTTTGTTAGTCTTTATCACTGAGAAGAGCTTCTCACACAGATATGTGCTACCAAACATGCACAAGGTTCGAGCCGCATGTAGACGGACTTTTTTTGTTCTTCAAAGTCACCAAAGCGCCGTGCAAACTCAGTGCGCAATAACTCTAGCTTCGCAATAACTTGCAGCATCATAAGGTAGACTTGATTAACGCTGTAAGTGTTCGGCAAGGCAGCTGAAGCGCTGCATTATGGGATCTGTAGTTTATTGTGTTACCAGCGCTTCATATACCCGGCCATTAATAACAATAATACAGTATATAAAATGATCTCATGGGCCGGATATAATTACACGCGCACTACAGCCTGCATGCCTCAATAAGTCATCCTCCCTCGCTCTTACTTTTTTACCATTCATCTAATGAATACACTGAGTATGGCTTTACCAAAACAATCATTGATGGCGAATAAAGTATCCATTATTCGAGTATGTAGAGCGGGATATATATATATATATACATATATATATACCCGCGTATCGCAGCGGAGAAGTAGTGTGTTAAAAAAGGTAGAAAAAGAAAAGGGAACATTTTAAAAATAACGTAACATGACTGTCAATATACAGTATTTGTTTTGTGAGTGTTACTGAGTGTTGCTGTCATCAAGGATTTGATTATCATTATTTCTTTCAATCAGGTTCGTATTTGTAGGATGTGTTGTGTTCAAGTTACATTCCGTGTTTGTCAATCGCTGTAAAGATGACAGGTTTCATTCATCGATTCGTTTCTTACTGCATCAATAAACAGCTCGTCTTCTTCTTTATCTGAGACCTGACACACTGCATGCACGGGTTTTTTACACTGTCTTCCTTTAGCGGGACATTGACTTTTTCCACCGTGTGCTTTGTTTCCGCAGTAGCTGGATTTATGAATATGCTTATCAGACGCTTCATATTTTTGCTGCCTTTTCAATTGTGTAATTCGGTTTTGTTCAGCTTTTGGAACTGTTGCTTTTATCTGTGCACTGCGCCAGTTCACGTGAGCCACTCGGTGTACTTGCATCGAAGGTTCCCAGCTGTGCTGGTGCCATCTCGTGCTATGTCCATAGCTTTATTTAATGTTACCTTAGTCCTGGCACTTAAAACTTTCTCTCGCAGTTTCGCTGAGTTTGTGTCAAACACCACCCTGACCATCTCATCTTCCTCTCCATAAGCACAGTCCTTCACCCGTGAATATTTACCCGTGGCAGTTTGCTATTGGATTGCCGCTGACGGACGGCCTTATATGGGCAGGCACTAAATTACAAACGCCAGCGCAGCCTGTCTATGAACTTAATTTAAAGTGTAGGTTTACATCGTGCTTTGTTTCCGAAGTAGCAGAACTCATGAATATGGTTGTATATGTCACTCGCTCGGTTCTTATTGTTTCGCTGCCTTCTCAATTATATAATGCATGTTTTCTTGAGCGCTTTTTGAGGTCTTCCTGGTTTTCTATGTACTGCGTGATTACGGGAGGCGTGATGATGTCACACGAAACTCCGCCCCACGGCGTTGAAGCTCATCTCCATTACAGTAAATGGAGAAAAACTGCTTCCAGTTATGACCATTACGCGTAGAATTTCGATATAAAACCTGCCCAACTTTTGTAAGGAAGCTGTAAGGAATGAACCTGCCAAATTTCAGCCTTCCACCCACACGGGAAGTTGGAGAATTAGTGATGAGTGAGTGAGTGAGTGAGTGAGTGAGTGAGTGAGGGCTTTGCCTTTTATTAGTTTAGATAGATACTTTATTCGCCATAAATGATTGTTTTGGTAAAGCTATACTCAGTGTATTCATTAGATGAACGGTAAAAAAGTAAGAGCGAGGGGAGGGTGACTTATTGAGGCACACAGGCGAAATCACAATAGCACGTGGGCTCGATGCGTCGTTGTGCATCAACTTGATCTGAATTGCGTGATCACATTCGAAAAAATATATATATTTCAAGTTCTATTTAGTCTACACAAATATCTTTGGTTGGAATGTAAGGCAAATTTAATTTATTTGTATGGTGAAGAAAAATTTATGCAATGATGCCTACATTTAACTTACATTCCTACCAAAGATATTTCTGTCGTCTAAATAAAAATTCCTTCTATTTAAAATTTAAATAGAACTTGAACACATACGATATTTCATAATATCCACGCAGACTTGCACGTAAGAGCGGGAGTCATCCGTTTTAACAAGCAGCGTATTGCACTGATACGAAATAGCCTGCCCATTTAATTATTTAGGAATGGATAAATAAATTAAGATTTTGTACAAATAATGTTTTTCAATTTTCTTCCTTGATGGATTCTGCCACCCCCAGCAACAGTTGCTCGCACCCCAAAGAGTGTATGTATGTATGTGTGTGTGTGTGTGTGTGTGTGTGTGTGTGTGTGTGTATGTATATATGTAGATATGTATGTATATATATGTGTGTGTATGTATGTATGTGTGTATATATATGTATGTGTGTGTATGTAGATATGTATATATTGTGAACGCTGGCCCCAGTACAGACAGACGGACGACATATTTTTCACCACACACTGTTTATTATACACTATATACAAAGTCACGTGCACTCACACCCCAGTGCCTTCAGCACCGAATCCCCCAAAAGTCCAAGGCCCACAGTCACTGTGCCTTTCCTCTGGCCGCTTCCTGTCCTCTCTCCAGCTCCGTCTTCTGCCTCCCGACTTCCACCAATGACTGGAGGGAGGCGGCCCCTTAAATAATGCCCCGGATGAGCCCCAGGTGTTTCCGCCTCTTCTCCTTAGCCACGCCCAGCGTGGCGGAAGTGTCGGCTGCTTTCCTGGCGGCTCTCCGGGCGCCACCCAAAGTCTTCCCCCCAGCACTTCCTGGTGTGGCGGAAGTGCCGGGCTCCCGGGATAATTAGGCACCGGGCGCCGCCTGGCGGTAGCCATGGGTCCCTACAGGGCTGGGCTTCCAAGCCCTGTACCCGAGGCCCCCTGCCTAACCAGGACGGACGCCCCCACTCAGTCTGGAGGAGGTACAGGCCCTCCTCCGGTCTTCCAAGGCGTCCTGGCCGGGCTCCATCCCCGGCCAAAGACCACACAGGGTAAACCGGCATCGGGGCGCCGCCTGGCGGTGTCCACGGGTCCCTACAGGGCTGGGCTTCCAAGCCCTGCACCCGTGGTCCCCAATATAACCAGGACGGACGCCCCCTCGCGGTCTGGAGGAGGCACAAGCCCTCCTGGCCGGGGACCACAATATATATATATATATATATACTACTCAAAGGAATTAAAGGAACACTTTTTAATCAGAGTATAGCATAAAGTCAATGAAACTTATGGGATATTAATCTGGTCAGTTAAGTAGCAGAGGGGGTTGTTAATCAGTTTCAGCTGCTGTGGTGTTAATGAAATTAACAACAGATGCACTAGAGGGGCAACAATGAGATGACCCCCAAAACAGGAATGGTTTAACAGGTGGAGGCCACTGACATTTTTCCCTCCTCATCTTTTCTGACTGTTTCTTCACTAGTTTTGCATTTGGCTACAGTCAGTGTCACTACTGGTAGCATGAGGCGATACCTGGACCCTACAGAGGTTGCACAGGTAGTCCAACTTCTCCAGGATGGCACATCAATACATGTCATTGCCAGAAGGTTTGCTGTGTCTCCCTGCACAGTCTCAAGGGCATGGAGGAGATTCTAGGAGACAAGCAGTTACTCTAGGAGAGCTGGAGAGGGCCATAGAAGGTCCATAACCCATCAGCAGGACCAGTATCTGCTCCTTTGGGCAAGGAGGAACAGGATGAGCACTGCCAGAGCCCTACAAAATGACCTCCAGCAGGCCACTGGTGTGAATGTCTCTGACCAAACAACCAGAAAGACTTCATGAGGGTGACCCAAGGGCCCCATGTCCTCTAATGGGCCCTGAGCTCACTGCCCAGCAGCATGCAGCTCGATTGGCATTCGCCATAGAATACCAGAATTGGCAGATGCACCACTGGTGCCCTGTGCTTTTACAGATGAGAGCAGGTTCACCCTGAGCACGTGACAGAAGTGAAAGGGTCTGGAGAAGCCATGGAGAACATTATGCTGCCTGTAACATCATTCAGCATGAGCAGTTTGGTGGTGGGTTAATGATTGTCTGGGGAGGCATATCCATGGAGGGTCACACAGACCACTACAGGCTTGACAAAGGCACCTTGGCTGCCATTAGGTATCAGGATGAAATCCTTGGACCCATTGTCAGACCCTATGCTGGTACAGTGGCTCCTGGTGCATGACAATTCCTGGCCTCATGTGGTGAGAGTATGCAGGCAGTTCCTGGAGGATGAAGGAATTGATACCATTGACTGGCCACCACACTTTCCTGACCTAAATCCAATAGAACACCTCTGGGACATTATGTTTTGGTCCATCCAATGCCACCAGGTTGCACCTCAGACTGTCCAGGAGCTCAGTGATGCCCTGGTCCAGATCTGGGAGGAGATCCCCACAACACCATCTGTCATCTCATTAGAAGCATGCACCGATGTTGTCAGGCATGTATACAAGAACACAGGGGCCATACAAAGTGCTGCATACAATTTTGAGTTGCTGCAATTAAATTTTGGCAAAATGGACTAGCCTGCCACATAATTTTTTCACTCTGATTTTTGGGGCGTCTTTGAATTCAGGGCTCTGTAGGTTGATCATTTTCATTTCCATCAAACGATGTGGCATCCTTTCGTTCCTAACACATTACCCAGTCTATATCAGTATAGATATCCAGGAGGATTTCTTTTCCCATTGAGATCTGATGTGTTTTCAAAGTGGTCCTTTAATTTTTTGAGCATATATATATATATATATATATATATATATATATATATATATATATATATATATATATATATATATATATATATATATATATACATGTGGATGTATGTGTGTATATGTGTAAATATATATACTGTATATATATAATATATATATATATACTGCGGTGGGTTGGCACCCTGCCCAGGATTGTTTCCTGCCTTGTGCCCTGTGTTGGCTGGGATTGGCTCCAGCAGACCCCCGTGACCCTGTGTTTGGATTCAGCGGGTTAGGAAATGGATGGATGGATATATATATATATGTGTGTATATGTATATATGTATGGATATGTATATATATGTTTATACTGTACAAAAGTTTTAGGCAGGTGTAAAAAATGAAAAAGAATGCTTTCAGAAATATAAATAATTTTGTTTATCCATCCATCCATCCATTCCCTAACCCGCTGAATCTGAACACAGGGTCACAGGGGTCTGCTGGAGCCAATCCCAGCCAACACAGGGCACAAGGCAGGAACTAATCTTGGGCAGGGTGCCAACCCACTGCAGGACACACACAAACACACCAAGCACACACTAGGGACAATTTAGGATCGCCAATGCACCTAACCTGCATGTCTTTGGACTGTGGGAGGAAATTGGAGCACCCGGAGGAAACCCACACAGACACGTGGAGAACGTGCAAACTCCACGCAGGGAGGACCTGGGAAGCGAACCCAGGTCTCCTAACTGTGAGGCAGCAGTGCTACCACTGCGCCACCATGCCACCCATGTTTGTTTATTTTTATCAATTTACAAAATGCAAAGTAAGCGAACAAAAGAAAAATCTAAATCAAATCAATATTTGGTGTTACTACCTTTTGCCTTCAAACCAGCATCAATTCTTAAGTCAGGGATTTTGTAGGATTTTGTAGTCAGGTGTATGATCAACCAATTATACCAAACAGGTGCTAATGATCATCAATGTCACACGTAGGTTGAAACACAGTCATTAACTGAAGCAGAAACAGCTGTGTAGGAGGCTTAAAACTGTGCGAGGAACAGCCAAACTCTGCTACTAAGGTGAGGTTGTGGAAGACAGTTTCATGTCATGGCAAGATTAAGCACAGCAACAAGACACAAGGTAGTTATACTGCATCAGCAAGGTCTCTCCCAGACAAAGATTTCAAAGCAGACGGGTTTCAAGATGTAATGTTCAAGCTCTTTTGAAGAAGCACAAAGAAATGGGCAATGTTGAGGATTGTAAACACAGTGGTCGGTCAAGGAAACTTAGTGCAGCAGATGAAAGACACATCAAGCTTATTACCCTTCGAAATCGAAAGATGTCCAGCAGTGCCATCAGCTCAGAACTAGCAGGAACCAGTGGGAACCAGGTACACCCATCTACTGTCCGGAGAAGTCTGGCCAGAAGTGATCTTCATGGAAGAGTTGCAGCCAAAAAGCCATACCTCCGACGTGGAAACAAGGCCAAGCGACTCTGCATGAAAACATAGGAACTGGGGTGCAGAAAAATGGCAGCAGGTGCTCTGGACTGATGAGTCAAAATTTGAAATATTTGGCTGTAGCAGAAGGCAGTTTGTTCGTCAAAGGGCTGGACAGCGGTAAAATAATGAGTGTCTGCAGGCAACAATGAAGCATGGTGGAGGTTCTTTGAACATTTGGGGCTGCGTTTCTGCAAATGGAGTTGGAGATTTGGTCAGGATTAATGGTGCTCTCAATGCTGAGAAATACAGGCAGATACTTATCCATCATGCAATACCTTAAGGGAGGCATATGATTGGCCCCAAATTTATTCTGCAGCAGGACAAAGTCCCCAAACATACAGCCAAAGTCATCAAGAACTATCTTCAGCGTAAAGAAGAACAAGAAGTCCTGGAAGCGATGGTATGGCTCCCACAGAGCCCTGATCTCAACATCATCGAGTGTGTCTGGGATTAAATGAAGAGACAGAAGGATGTGAGGAAGCCTACATCCACAGAAGATCTGTGGTTAGTTTTCCAAGATGTTTGGAACAACCTGCCAGCCGAGTTCCTTCAAAAACTGTGTTCAAGTGTACCTAGAAGAACTGATGCTGTTTTGAAGGCAAAGGGTGGTCACACCAAATATTGATTTGAGGTCCCTAAATATTTATTTATTTATCTATATCTTTTTGTTGTATTTAAATGAAAAAGATAAAGTGACACATTTAAGTCATTTCAGAAATGAAACCACTAGATGGCAGAAGTGTTCTTTTCTAGTAATTTACACACTTCTCTGTATTTGTTTATTTCTACTGCATGTTGTAAAATCGTTCCTATTTTTTTTTCTTAGAAACCACTTCCTCATGTATGATAAGATTGGAATAATCAGATCTATTCTACTGTACTGTAGCCCAAAGCCTTGGTAACTGAACACAAAGTCAAAAAACTAGATTGCAATAATCTGGGTTGGTAAATTCATAACAGAAGGTTAAAAGGTGTAGTTAATGTGTAATTATTAGTGTAGAATGAATCTGTAATTATTAGTACTGCAATTAATGGGAATTCCTATTATACTCTTCACATTTACAAATTTTAAACAAGGCTTTTAGCTATTCTTACAGACAATAAACCAGAAATTCTGTAGTGCTGGAGAGCAATGATTTGTTAAAATAAATCAGTATTGAAATATAATATTCATTGTGGATATTACTAGGACAACACAATTGTTTTTGTACAATTGTGTCCAACTTTTAAGAGTTTAAAATTGTATAAATCTGTTAGAATTTTGAGTCACCAAAAACAGAGCAGTCTAGAGTAACTACTCTCCTCTTGAATGTGGACAGATGCAGTTCTCGGTCTTTCATTTTTTTGCTGCAGAATGACGTCTTAGCTAGATGGTTTAATAATGTACCGAATCCATTTGTACAAGAGGAGGGTGCATACACTTTGAACATTAATGCTAAGACTCTTTTGATGCAAGTTCTTGTGCCATGGATGAAATGATCGATTCAATTTGTCTGAAAACTACTCTGCACTTTGCTGAGCTTTTGTAAAAATGCACCGGATGCATTCTCTAAAGTCTAAGTACGTCAGGAATTAATGTTTCACCTCTTCTGAGCTCATGCCTGTGTGACACTTTTAGTTTTTTTCTGTAGATTTCAAATGTTACCTAACTCTTATGATGTACATGTCAAAAAAAGGCTTGGTGGAAATAATTTCAAATGTGCATAAAAGTATAAAGACAAGTGGTTTAGACATGATGAGAAAAGAGCACAGCATCCATCCATTACTTAACCTGCCCAATCCAGTTCAGGGTCACAGAGACCAGAGCCCAGCCTGGCAGCATCAGATACAAGACAGAAGCCAACTCTGGACAGAGCAGACTCACCCATGCCTGTTTGGTGAGAAAAACCCATGCGGAAATCCCATAAGGAGAATGTACAAATTGTACACACAACAAATGGGTCAAGATTTTAACCCATGCATGGGTATGTGTTAATTGACCATTTAAAATGCAGAGTTTTAAATTATTTAAGAATAATATTTTAAATTAAAAACTACAAAGCATTTAGTTGCTTTATGCAAAAACACTAGGAAATTAAATCGCCCTGATAAATCAGTATTTGTCTTATATAACACTGAAAATAGAAAGCTAAACTGATTTAAGTTCCAGTTGTCCCGTGTTGTTTAATATAGTTTGTTTTATTGATATTAAATTTTAATAAACATACAAAATTTTTCTATAGGGTCTTAAAAATGTGAAAGATACTACCAAATGTATACATTTAATAAAGAAGGTTGTAATCTGGGGTGGCACAGTGGTAGCGTTGCTGCCTCGCAGATAGAAGACCCTGGTTCGCTTCCCAGGTCCTCCCTGCGTGGAGTTTGCATGTTCTCCCTGTGTCTGTGTGGGTTTCCTCCGGGTGCTCCAATTTCCTCCCACAGTCCAAAGACATGCAGGTTAGGTGCATTGGCGATCCTAAATTGTCCCTAGTGTGTGCTTGGTGTGTGTGCGTGTGCCCTGCAGTGGGCTGGCGCCCTCCCCAGGGTTTGTTTCCTGCCTTGTGCCCTGTGTTGGCTGGGATTGGCTCCAGCAGACCACTGTGACCCTGTAGTTAGAATATAGCGGGTTGGATAAGGAATGGATGGATGGAAGTTGTAATCTACCGTTGGGTGTTATCTTCATTAAACAGCTACAGCAAATACAACAAAAAACTTTGTGATTATGATCTGATTTTTTGTTTACCTTAATCTGATCTGAACAGAGCTTGGTGAAATTAAGAATGTGACGACTTCACAACCATCGCTGGAACTGGATGGTCTGGAGAAGTACACAAACTACAGTATTCAAGTGCTTGCTTTCACTCGGGCAGGGGATGGAGTTCGTAGTGAACAGATTTTCACTCGCACCAAAGAGGATGGTAAGTGAAAACTGCAGTTGTGGCTCATCAGTATGAAAAGTCAAATGTTGATCGATCTATCTATCTATCTATCTATCTATCTATCTATCTATCTATCTATCTATCTATCTATCTATCTCTCTATCTATCTATCTATCTATCTATCTATCTATCTATCTATCTATCTATCTATCTATCTATCTATCTATCTATCTATCTATCTATCTATCTATCTATCTCGGAAACGCAGACAATGTAAATTTGGCAAACTTTATTATGGGGCAAGGTAAATTAGCTATTTGGAAAAGCAGAAAATATAAAATTGTAAGGGGTGGTTTGGAAGATCCAATTGTACTTTTTAAAAAACTATGCATTAGTTGCATTTTGATAGATTTTAATTTTTACAGATCCACAAAGAATTTTGATAAATTTAAAACCATATGGTGTGTGAATAGTATATTATGTGACTGTATTAATGAACAACTGCGGCTTGTTTTTTAGGGGTGTTTGTGGGTTCGGTTGTATTTCCAAAAATATTCAACAGGAAAATGTATTTATAATAATATAACAGTGTAATGTGTAAGTTGTTGTATAGTTGACTGATGTTTTTATCAATAAAGTTTGTTTTAAAAAATCTATCTATCGATCTCTGATAGAAGTTTTCTTTTACAGTTCCTGGCCCAACAGCAGGTGTTAAGGCTGCTGCTGCGACTGCTTCTGTAGTGTACGTCTCCTGGCTGCCACCACTGAAACTGAATGGCATCATTAGAAAATACACTATTTTTTGTTCTGATACCTTCCCCATGGTAAGCTATGACAAGCACTGCTTCTTTGAAACTTTCAATGTGTATTAAACACAACTTATATTTTGAGATTACATTAAGACGCTGATTATTCAGAATGAGCATCAGTCAGTAAATCTAGTTTATTTAGTTTTTTATTCCCCAAAGATTTTAGCCCCTGCAAGAAAGGAAGGATACAATTCAGTATTAAGAGTCATTGATTAGGTCGTATTTAGTCTTTCACGTAAACAGAATAAGGCAAGTATTGGTTGTATTCTGCTTACTGTACATTATGAAGAAACATATTGTTGTTCTTAGCTGGGAAAAGACCCTGAAGCGGCAAGAAGTGGCCATGGGGAGGGGGTTTGATGCCTTCGCTAAACCAAAGGCCATTAAGTTCAAAGTCAGGGGTAGAGGGAGTACAGAGAAGCCAGAGTCTGTGAGAGAGGGGTATAAACAAGAGGTAAAGAGAATGTTTTTTTGTATTAGACTAGTAGATAAGTGAAAAAGTCACTCACATGACAGAAATGGCTTCAAGGCATATTCATTTAGACCCAATGGGAGAGCAGGGTTTTCTTGTTTGTTTTATCTCCCGGCTTTACTTTTATTTACCCTCTTATATCCTTCAAGGTAGGCGTTATTGTGATGCTCTTGCCAGTTTGAATTCTGTAAACGCCAAAAGTGATTCTGCTTCATTGGGCCCTTGAGCAAGGCACTTAACATCATATTCAGAGCGGAGCAATTGTAGGTTAATTTGCATCCAGCCCTGCATGTACATCCTCCAACCTGCATGGAAAAACCTGTTATGTGGTGGGTGTGGCAATGCTTTATATCAGTGCGCACTCCTAACCTCTCTTCTCCTCCTTCAGGGCAGCCTTGGATGACTTGTATTAAATTAATTAATTTGACTTATACAGTAAAGAGAACCAAATTTCATGATTGTAGCTAGAATAACCTATAGAGTTACTTCAAAAATGTCATTTTAACAGACTAAATGTGTAATCTTTGGAGGTATAATAAAGCTTTCACTAAATTGTTTTTCAAAACCAAAAATTGGACCAAAATATTTAGTTTTAAGATGAAACAAAAATTGGCTTTTTTTCAGGCTCAGACCATAACATTTTGCCTCTCAAGATTTCCAGGACAACGTCAGTTGTTAAACTGAAGGCATCATTCACTGATCCATTGCTTTGATAACAAGTTGGACTGTGTATAGGGAACTGAGAGTAGAACTGTCAGTGTGAGCCACTAGTTCTTGTATGCATCTCAGGACACACACACATACAATGTCTTCATCCTGATGTCATCAGTTAATCTCACTCTGTCTACTGATTCTGAAACCAGTGTTCCTAAAACAACCTTACCCTTTCATTGAAAAGATACGTACATTTTCCACAATTACAGCCAGAGTTCAAACCTACTAATGGCAGATTGTGTTCATTCGGTTACAGAAACAAATTACTTTAGAAATACTGTTCTTCAAAAATTACACAGGGTTTGATTTTTGGCTGAATGTAGAAAACCCCATTTATGCTGCCCTTTTTACAGAATTATAAATCATACTAATTTAATCTCAAATTGCAGTTAGGGAGGAAATTACATTTTGATACACTGACCTGATTATTTACCGTAAAAGAATAGCATGGTGTCAAGTGCTATGCTGGATCTTGTAATATTTTGCCTCATCCATTATTAGTACAATTATATAGGTGGTGAGTTAGGCACAATAGCATATATTTATTAAAGAACTTTACAATGTTAAGCAGCAGTGGTTAATTCTGGCGCTTTACTAATCTAGTGCCCTCACTTTAAATCCTGCTTTAGATCACTATCATTGTTGACTTTACATATTTTACTTGTGTCTGCATGTTTTTTTTTTCTCTGGCTGTTCTGTTTTTTTCTTCTCACATCTCAAAGACATGGTTTCACTAAGGTTTTATTACTAAACTTCCAAAAGAGAAATTAGGCCAAAACATATATGCTGTTATTTTCAGCCACTAAGATGATATGTTCATTTGTGATTATGCATTGAACTCCTGTGGGTGTGAAAAACTGTCTCTGTGCATGGCTGGCCCCATCTCAAGGACTGGATCCTGCCTTGCACTTAGTACTGCTGGTATAGACTCTGGCCCCCCATTGGTTTAAGCAGGATTTGGCAGATCATATTAAAAATAAGAAGAGGAATGTTGAGTTTAATAAAAAGTAAGTTGGACCTTATTAATATTAGTGAGTACCAATGAGGAAACACTTTTATCCAGTGGACTGATTGTTGTAATACACTATCATGGCACTTGGCATACTGAAGCTTGAAAATTCCTGAATGAATTCTGTCTTTGTACAATTAGGTAGATGGTGAGTTAGCCACAATAGCACATATTTAATATCGTTAAACATTAAAAAAATAATAAAAGGATAATATAAATGTTATATTAATAGCAAACAGTCAGCCAAGGATTCCTGCTATAGTATAGTCAGGCATTCAGGCTAATTACCCTACACTTCCAAATGAAAGAGTTAAGCTTCAGACTTTAAATCTCTCCTCAGTACTCATTGCCCTGGTTTTCAATCCACATCATCCACCAACTCTACTATACATTCCACTTTGGTATATAACCAGTTAATTTTAATTTTAACCTTTAGTTAAAGTTTTGAGATAACAACAATTCACTATCTAATATGCAAAGTGTTTATTCATTTTAAACCAATGTTTATTCATATTACATATTTGTCAAGAAATCTACTTATATCTTGGAGGTGTAAACACACAAATTTAACAGTAGATGACATTTATCAATTTCAAATTCATGATACAATATTTTTTGATAAGTCCTTGTCCATCATTGTAATCATCAGGTGTTCCCAAATAGGAGATGTGCTTGGCCATGATTTGGGTTGTCCTAGCACAGGTTTAATCTCTCCTCTTGATATTTCTGGCTAAATTGCTAGAAGCTCAGCTTGTGTTTTGCGTAAAAAAAATTCTACTTTCAATATGATGCAACATTTTTATTTGGATCATGATGATCCAGAAATGTGTACAGAATAACTTAGGAATAAATACAAGATTCAACCATAACAACCTCATTTACTTGACATTCAAAACATGTATCCAAAGGGTGACCCTACAAAGACCTAAGGCAGAACTTGGCATGGCTCTACCTAGCTTTTAATTACTAATTTTATTACTGGGCAACAAATGTACAAGCTATAAAAACCTGGACATGGACACAAATAGATGAACATACACAGGCTTGGTGTGCAATAGAAATAAAATCCTGCAGTACTTCTTTATATTCCTTGGTTTTTACCCCAATAAGTACAAGTCATCGCCAATATACTAACAACTCAATTGTGCTTCAATCATTCAGAACATGAAACCAATGTAGGAAGTATTGTAAGATAAAGAAGCTTTAATCTGTGGCACCTCTGTACAATAATCACCTTTCTCCACCCTTTCAAACGTACGCAGTTTTTAATGTCTGTAATACATTGAGGATTAAATCACTTAGAGATCTGTACATAGACAACGTCTTTGCATTCTATGAACAATTACATTCCAAATTTAACTTTCCACCAACACATTTCTTTCACTACCTTCAAATTAGAAACTTTGTTAAACAAAACCTGCCCAATTTTCCTCACCGCCCACCTAATTCTATACCGGAAAAAATATTGATCAGTTTAGATTGTTATTGATCAGCATCTCCGTAATATATAAAACCATTTTACAGTCCCTCCCTTTCAAAGATCCCAAAGTACATTGGGAAAAGGATATCTCACTCAACATCTCAGAAAAGGAGTGGAAGGTAGCAATGCAGAGAATTCACTCGAGCTCCATATGTGCAAAGCATTCAATTACTAAAAATAATAATCAACAACTTAATCAACTTGTTTAAAATTGTCCAAAATGTTTCTCTGGCAAGAGCCAACGTTGCAATCAAGTTCCAGCCTCACTAGGCCACATGTTTTGGGTGTGCACCAAATTAACAACATTCTGGACCAAAATCTTTCAATGCCTATCAGACAGCCTTGGTGTCACCATCACTCCTAACCCATTAACAGCTGTGTTTGGGGTACTCTTAGATGGGCTTAAAGTGGAGAAGGACAAACAAACTGAAATCGCCTTTACTACACTATTGGCACATAGACTTATCTTGCTCAACTGGCAGAATCCGAATTCTCCTATTTTAAGTCAGTTGGTAACTGATGTTATATATTTGAAATTGGAAAAAAAAAATCTACTTTTCACATAGACGATCTGTACCAAATGTTTTCAAAACCTTCCAGGATCTAATCAATAACATTTTAGAATAAGCATTTAAATTGAGGAAGCAGATTCTCTCACGTCTTTTTTTATTCTATTTATTTTTATTCATGTATTAATGTATCTATTTGCTTATTTTTATGAGTTTAAAGTTTTAGTCTGCTAGCCTAGCTCTCTTTCTCATGGGTGAGGGTTGATTTGTTTCAAACCAGTTTTGTTAAACTTGACTTACTTGTATGGAATATTATTTGATTTTAATGAAATCAATGAAATGCTTAAAAAAAGGAATAAAATACAAGAAAAACACAAACTGAAGAAAGGAACTGTCTGTCATTTCTGAGAGGATGATTGCAAAAGATAATATTTTGAGACGAGAAAGATGAAGAGGTAATTTAGATTTTATTTTGAATAAATTAATGTGCATTTAATAGTTATTTTGCATTTGTAAATATTTTCATGAATTTTCTACAGTAGAAATTATAATAATCTAAACACACTTTTTTTTTAGGCAAATGGCTTTTTATGATCTTGGCATGCAATCAACATAGGTTTAGTTCCAGATTTAGTTCCTGGACACCCAAATTAAAAAAAAAAAAAAAAAAAAAAAAGAGCTCCCTAAAATAAAAGTTTTGGCAAACTGCAACTTTAGATTTTAATCCATTGCAGAGCTACCAGAGGTTCTGTGCTCATTTAACACTTAAAAACATAAGGAACATTGGCAAATTCCATCAAGAGGAGCTACAAATTGGTACTCCCAACACAGGGTCTGTGAAGCAGGGATTGCCTCATACACCTGGCTATCTTGCTGTGAGTTGCTTCCAGTCTTGGGCAGGGCACAAACAAGTGTTCTGTTCTGTGCATGTAAAGTCAGAATTAGGCACTTCAGCAAGGTGAACTAAAGAGAAGCCCCACTGTTCAGTATGTATTTGGCCATTTGACTATGCATGCTTATTTTAAAACAGGTTCTTTACATTTCAACACTGTTAACGTGTACAATGGCACTCGGAATAAACTTATATTTTTCACTTGCACACATATTGATGCCCTCTCCCACCATATTGCTTGCATGTCACCTCTTTTTTTTCTTTTCTACTGTTTGCATTTCAAAACCACAATAGAGTATGCAAGATGGGTTCAAGCTAAAAATTTAACTATAATAGAACAGTTTTGCGACATCCCAACTCAAGAAACAATTACAATTTGTAGTAGGTATCTGTATATTAATTACCTTTGTAAATGATAACTTGCTGGTAAAGTTAAGCCAAGACTTAACTTATTCAGATCATGGAGGGTATCTTCTCAAAGACCCATACTGAGCAATAAAGAAATATATACAGAAGCCCAATATGTATGTTTTGTTTTTATTTTATCAGACACTTGATATTAAAACAGTAAGATGAATATTAAAGCAGAAAACCTTAAAGTGAGTGCTATTGTTTGTCTTAACAGGTAAGCAGCGAATTTGAAGCATCTCCAGATGTCTTCTTTTACCGGGTCCCAAATCTAAGCCGCAACCGTAAATACAGCATTTGGGTGGTGGCAGCAACAGCTGCAGGAAGAGGAAACGCCAGTGAAATTATTACAGTGGAACCTCAAGCCAAAGGTATTAAATACAAACTAACTCATTTTTATAAATTATTGCAATGTTTATCATTATGTGTATTTATTTTAACGGACTAACTAATGCAATCTCAAATACAAATTAATATTTTTGGCATTGTAGTACATTAGTGAAGTGCCATATTAGCCCATATACTGTATTTCAAGGAATAAGGTAAGCAGCTTCTTTATATCTATGAAGAGCAGCCTTCATTTACTGATCCTTAGTAATGAGTGAACCCCACGTAGTAATGAGTTCACTTAACTGTGAGTTTGATGAAATCACTGAAGTGTTTGAGAAACTTTGCTGAACTCCGCAAAATGCATTGAAATCGAGGGTGGAACTGAACTAGTTTTAAGTGAGTTATAATGGTGAAATGGTCTTCTTAGTGTCCCTGAGGGCTAGGGAAGCATCAGCCAACTATGCTCAACTGATTATTGTGGCCCAAAAATGTGACCTGAGCTGTGAGGCACCACTGTTAATAACTGTGCCACCATGCCTCAAACAATAAAAGACATAGAAGAAATAATAACCACAAACAAAATACAACTTTCAATTTGTAAATGTATATGTGTTTCACTGCACTCACAGAGTCACAAGCATGGGGCAGCAGTGTGTGATTAGGTAATTCAATTGTTTGAAGTTGCAGCTCTAGTTGTAGTTGGAACATCTTTTTGTTTCCAATTTATCTGTGCATATACTTTGTACCTTTTTCTTCCATCAAGAAGATGCCTTGTAAACAGTAATAAATCTTTCATTATTATAATTTCACAGGATCTCATTCTAAATCCAAATGGAGGAGGGCCACTTTAAGGCTTATTTTGACTCATAAGTGTAGCACTTGGCGAATTATGAATGTATAATTAGCCATGTGTTGCTGTGCGAGGCACTTGAGCAACCATACGTGAATGTACATTCGGTGGCTCAGTACTTATAATATTCTCATTATGGTCAATTAATGCACCCTTCAATTTAAAATACTGTATGTTTTTCTTTTTAATGCATGAAGTGACGTGATATCTTGCATGGGTAAGCAGAGCAGCAGTCTGATTATGCGCATACTGAAAGTTCTTGGCATGGCTGCAACATTTCTCTGATGTTATGCTGGCCTCACAAAGCATCATGGGGGATGGGAAAAAATGTTGTCTAAATCGGCTGCATAGCGAATTTTTAGGAAAATATTTAGCAAACAAGGTTACGGGCAATCACAGTAAATTCACTGTATAAAAGACTATGGCACGCTCTCTGTCATCATTGATCTTTGCAATTGTCATCAAGCCATTGGCTATTTACTTTCAAAATGTGTCAGAGATAAGGAGGATAACCAAAGAAGCACTTGAACAGAAAATATCACTAATTGTAGATGACATGGTACTGTATATATTAGACCCACAAACTTCCATACCTGTAGTCCTTAATGCACTACCAGAATTTCAAAAGATATCCGGATATAAAATTAACTTCAACAAAAGTGTGCTTTTTCCGTGAATCAACATTGTCAAGATGAACATCCTTCCAAAGCTTTGTTTATTATTTCAGAGAATCCCCATATACATTAACAATTTGTTCTTTAAGAAATTATATTCAATTATAACCTCATTTATTTGGAATTGCCAACATCCACACTTCAACAGGGTGACTATACAACAACCTAAAGCAGCTAATGTACATGCTGTAAGGATCTGGAAATTGACACCAATTAATGAATATACACAAGCCTGGTCTGCAATAGAAATAATAGCTTGCCGTACTGTGCCAGTTGTCTATCAATCACTCAGAATATGGAACCAATGCAGGAAGCTCTTTAAGACAGAGAAGCTTGTTATCTTTTCTACCCTCTCAAACCTACACAGTATTTAAAATTGTTCGGGATTAAAACACTAGGAGTTTTGAATATAGATAATGTCTTTGCCTCTTATGAACAATTCCGCTTCAAATTTAACTTCCCATCAACACAATGCCTAATTGTCCTTACCTACCACCCAATTCTATTCTAGAAGAAATATTGATCAGTCTTGAAGACTCAGACAACATCTCGATAATATATAAAAATATTTTTAAGTCCCTTCCTTTCAATGATTCCAAGGTACAGTGGGGAAAGGATCTTTCATTTATTATCTCAGTGAAGGGGTTTAGGGCAGCCCTGCATAGAATACACTGTAGCTCCATATTCACAAAGCGTTCAGTCATTCAACTCAAAATCTTTTAACAATCACATTTATCTTGGTTAAAATTGTCCAAAATGTTTTCAGAGGACGATCCAACCTGTGATCATTACAATCAAGCTTCAACCTCAATGGGCCACATGTTTTCAGCGTGCACCAAATTACTGTAACATCGTTCTGGACTAAAAATCTTTGAATGCCTATCAGACAGCCTTAGTGTCACAATCTCTCCTAATCCATTAACAGCTGTGTTTGGTGTACTCCCAGATGGGCTTAAAGTGAAGAAGGACAAATTGATTGCAATGGCCTATACCACATTATTAGAACCTAGACTTATCTTGCTCCACTGGAAGAATCCCAGTCCTCCTGATATGTCAGTGGGTAACTGATACTCTATACTATTTGAAATTGGAAAAATTAAATCCTCACTTAGAGAATCTGTTCAAAACGTTTTAAAATTCTGGCAAGACCTAATTTGTAAAATTTTAGATTAAGCTTTTGTATGTAATGTTACTTTCTTTGTTGTTAAAGTAAGTCTTGATTGTATGGAGTGTTAACTTCTTTAAATACAAAAAAAAAAAGACTGGCAAATTTTGCTAATTAACAATAATGATCATCAAATATTGACAAAGAATCCCGGGACCTAGCTAAAAGCAGGTGCAAAAAGCACTGGCTTTAAGTATCACCTTTTCAGGACACTGGATTTTACACTTAAGGTAAAATGATGTGTCAATGGCAATTATCAGCATATAAAAGCTATGTTTGGAAGGTGTCATTAAACAGCAATCCTGCTTGCCACATGATGTCTAAAGTGGTTTCCACTTCAAATGACTAAACCTACCTTTGCAACAATCCTCTTTAATAAAAGCCCTGTGTGCGTCCAGGTGTCCGTGTGTGTGTGTCTTCTGGTGAAGTGTGTGTGTCTTCTGGTGAAGTGCGCATGTGCGGGGCCGGCACATCACACCGTGCCCCGCCCATGCGCACGGCACCTTGGTCGCACACACACTCGAAGCCTGGAACACAGTGAATGGCCTATCCGCGGCAGCGTATAATAAGCAAATAAAGCACACACACTGGAAGCTGGGCACACAGTGAATGGCCTTGCCACGGCAGCGCATGATCCTCTTTAATAAAAGCCCTGTGTGCGTTCAGGTGTCCGTGTGTGTGTCTTCTGGTGAAGTGCGCATGTGCGGGGCTGCGACGCATATCGCACTGTACACCGCCCATGCGTACGGCACCTTGGTCGCACACACACTCGAAGCTGGACACACAGTGAATGGCCTATCCGCAGCAGCGCATAATAAGCAAATAAAGCACACACACTGAAAGCTGGGCACACAGTGAATGGCCTTGCAGCGGCAGCGTTTCAACTGCACACCACACATTACATCAGTTGCTGGGGACACTCTGCTGATTGCCCACTGTTGTGACAGAAAATTAAAGTCATATTACGGACATCAAAGCCAGGATTACTGTCAGAGAAAATTATAGGCATTTTACGGAAATACAAACCAGTATTACTGCGAGAGAAATTTAAAGGCACACAATACAATGACGCATATTACAGCCATACAAGCCAGTATTACTGTAAGAGAAAATATTACAGACATATCTACTAACAACATGCCACCCAAAAAAAAAGGACACGTCAAGTAGGACAAAAGACGCAGACAATTAAATCCTATATAAGTAACATCTCCTGGAAGAACGGTCAGCTCAACAAGTAAACATCAACAAAAGAGAGGCTGAAAGACAAAAAAAAAAATACGAACAAATAGATCGATTGAAGAAAAAGAAAATGAGAGTCAGAAAAACGCTAAAAGAGAGAGACTCAGAAAAGCAAACCTTACAAAAAGTTGGCATTTACTTGCCAGAACCAGTATTCAGCCACGGTCAGTTATATGTTGCATTATCAAGAGTTAGAAGTTATCCAGATGTTGTTGTCAAGGTTGTAGATGGTCCTGAACAAGGCAAACTCTTGCCAAACTAAGACAGAATATTTACAAGAAATGTTGTCTATAATGAAATTTTATAGAAAAATTTCATGAGGTAAAAAAATAGAAAATTTTTCCTAAATATCTTCTTCAGATATTGTGTATTACAGATTGTTACAAAGGTTTACACTAAGGCAATATTAATTATACTTACTGTATTGTCATATGTTTTTATTTTATTTTTATTATTATTTTACTTTTGGCTTCTTGCAGAAATATTTTTGACAAAAAAAAATTAAGACAAGAAACAGAATGAGGTCAAGGTCCTTGCCATTTAATATAGACTGTTCCTACTAATGTTTATGCACTACTGTTCTAGCGCCCGTTATTGTAACGGGCTTAATGTCTAGTTATGAAATATAGAATTAAGGTACAGCTTACTGTACTGATTGAAAAGTAACTTAGTAGCTTAGTAAACAAAAACATTTTACTTATTTAAATAGAAACAAAAATTTACTCCAAAACATTATTAGTTAGTGTCCACTACATGGTGTTTCAGTGCCTGCCAGAACAAATTTTTCATCCATCTTTCAATCCACTTGTGACCCTGTTTTATCTACTAAAATCTATCAGGACAGGCTGGAGCCATTCCTTCCTGAAGTAGGTGTAGGTAAAAATTTACTGTGATCCTATAAACATTAAATCTAAAGACTGGTATGCTGTTCAATAACACCTAAGGCCCTAAGCATGTATATATTATTAATGCTACAAAGCAAACACATTATTCATACAATACTTTTTGAGAGATTTTTTAAATAGTTTTATTTGAGTAATTTTAGGTACTAAAATGTAAAAGCAGTAATTTTAGATTGGCAGTAGATGATAAACAACAGTATTTTTTTTTGCCAGTTATTGGAAGCTGACTGCATTAAAGATTTTTCATTTTACAATGATAAACCTGTGCTGAATTTAGCGTTGTTTATTAAGATTTCTCAGTTGATGAACTAAACTAATTAACCTAAGGCTCTCTAGGGCATTGTTCAGGTGTTCTAATATTTTCTGTGAGTGTTTTTTGAATTAACATGACATATAGAATAGAAAGCAAAAAAATAGGTCTTCACAAATGCTCACAACCAGCAACAACTGCCTGCCACTCCTTCCCGTTCATATCCCATTAAAAACCTCTTTATGCTTGTGTGTTTTTGTCTTTAAGTGAATGATACATAATCAGATAAAAAAAAGGTGGAATAGTGAGGCATTGCTATTTTATATAGAAACATTTTCCCATCCACAATTTAGCCTATCTGTCTTTGTTATCTTAGATATTACATTTTTAGAATAGTCTGTATATGCATTGAGTGCTTAGATAAAGCAAGAATTAAGGATATGGTTGAAGATATGACCTTTTAAATGTGCACAGCAATGGGGCATCATTAAATTACTATTATTAATCTGTGCTCAGAGTGAAATGGGTATTTTTTCAATAACATTATAAATATGTACATTAATGATGTACCTATTATTCTTTCTGATACTATTTATCTCACAATTCATTAATTCTAAGAAGTATTCCCAACAATTAGTAATGTTTTTTATGTTTGCTGTGCCATAGCCACAATAATTCTGCACAAGATTTTACAGCGAATGTCCTCCACAATACTTTTATATGGTATGTTTTGAAAAAGTAGATGCACACATTGTGTTTTATTTTGCAAACTCAGGTGTGTTCTAACCTTGGAAATTTGTTAAAACTGAACAGTTCATTAACTGCAGAATTGATTCTTCTTCTATCTAAGGATGTAAAAATAAAAAACTGTTAAACATGAAGGCAAGTTTCTTAGCCAGCTAGTCGTGGCTTATCAAGATGCTGGTCATGTTTAAAGCAATGTGCTGCATAATACTGCCTCTTGGGAGTGAAATCATTAAGTAAGCATTTTGTACCATACAGCAATGCAGTTGTGAATTTTTAGTATATTGCTGTTTTCTCACCGCTAAAGTAACAGGAATTTCCAACATTATTTTTTTAAATAAAGGAATGCTCCTATAATCACATTGTGGCCAAATAATTCAGAAAAGACAATACATCTACATGTAATTTGTTATTTACTCTTAAGTTGCCCTTTCATTGTGCACTTTGTTCAGCATATCCTGTTTTTCCATCTCTTCAAATATTGGTGGATTTTATGTGCATTTTATTTTACTGTCTGTTTTTCTTATTTGAATAGGTTGTTTACTCCAGCATTATCTATCTATATCTAATGTTGTTGTTATTATTATTATTACTACCATCATTTTTGTTGTTCAGCCTCAAGGGGAATTAGAGTTGTGTATCCTGTTTCCATTTAGTTTTTCTTCAAGATCAGCTCAATATATTTTAACTACTAAGATGCTATTTGTATAGTTTTTTTTTTTTAGTTTCTAGATGATCTTAACCTCTATTTAAGGGGTTGTTTAATATTTAAAACCACCTATTTTCTCTTTCAGCTCCTGCAAGAATCCTGACATTTAGTGGCACTGTGACAACCCCCTGGATGAGAGATATTGTCTTACCCTGCAAAGCTGTAGGGGATCCGTCGCCCACTATTAAATGGCAGAAGGATAGGTAAATGTATTTTCTATTACTAGACGCTGACAACTTCATTCTCCGTGCCCATCACAAAGGAATAAAAACAATAATCAGCAGCTGAATGCTTAGAGAGTAACGATTTGTTTCCCAATCTGTGCAATGTTCCTTCTATGAGACTGGAAGGATGATTTTAAAGTATTGGGCACTATATTATACATGAAAGAAATATATTTTGGTCCTTTGACTAATTTACATTTAGAACAAAGAGGACGATGGAGGATGCCACAGATTTATGTCTGCATCTACTGTATGGCCACTTGGAAGGTTCCAAACCTATGTCATATTGCTATTTATTGACTTTATTTACTTCCTTTGTATATCATCCAGCCTGCAGTAACAAGTTAATTGATCATTTCCATTTTGACTGGGTTACCTCGATCCTGGATTTTTGAATCTAATCAAAAGAATGGCTGTTTTTCTGATAAGTTCACTTCTTCCACTGGCTCACCTCTAGACTGAGCTCTCCTTTTTATTCTATACATAACATAAAGGGTGGCATATACATACATTTTTGTCTGACTCTATCTTTTATACGATGTGGAGGAGATCCATGGGGTTACTGTTGTTGATTTTATTAAGTGGTGTGATCATTCATTTTTGTATATACAGTACATACTAGGGCTGCTGTTCAATTTATAAAATGTAATCGTGATAAATTAAAATTTTGAATCTAATCTGCATATTAATCGCAATTTATCACATTTCCTTCAAGCATATTATTACTAAGGTGTCGTTCCATGTTAGCCATTGTGGATGTAATGAGAAGTCAAGCAAAATGATACCTTTTATTGGCTAACTAAATAGATTACAATATGCAAGCTTTCGAGGCAACTCAGGCCCCCTCTTAAGGCAAGATGTATTAATAATTTCCTATAAAGCAGAAATAACTTATTGGTTCATTTCTATTAAAATACTGTTTTAATAATTGATTTCTAATGTATCAAATTATTTCAGCTAGTTTATCGAATAGTTTAGTTTAACAGAAACAATGAGAAACAACCTCCAAACATCCCCCACAACCTCTTGGGGTTGCTATAATATTTGGGAAAACCAAGACATATGGTTTGACCTGCTATGTTGCAAAACAACATACCAAAAGCACTAAGAGATACACAGACAATTAAAAATTAAAAAACAGAAACATAAAATCATAGTTCAGCTTTTGTGCACAATCAGCATTACTATAGCTCAGGTTGTGTTTAAATTTGTGATATACACAAGTCAACTCCGCAACTGCTACCTGGTGAGGAGAGGTTAGGGTTAGTTAATATGTTACGCTTTAAAATACAGAACAAACTGCAAAACTTGTAAACATGTATCTGTTTAGAATGTATCTATTATTGATTTACAGTGTTTTAAATTGCACATTGTCAAAGAATATTATTTGTATAATTTTGTTTTTATTATAAAATAAGTCCTTATAATAAATACCTTAAATTTCAGCCCAAATAGATTGAAATTTTAGAATGATAAATTTGCACTAATTACGTTTTTATTGGTTATAGTATAACATAGTCTAATGTAGGCTATAATGTAGGCTACAGCAGGTAACACGCAAGTAGTTAATCAACAACAACATACCATGTCTTCTTTGGGGGAAGTATGAGTGAGGTATAAGGAATCAAACAATTCCACTCTGTGTCATCAGTTCTTTAGTTGCTTGCACATGGGTAGCATCTGCACCATGTTGTTTCAGGCCAAATGTCCCTCCATGGATGACCCACCTGACTTCCAGTCTTGCACTCAGACTTATACCTCAACAGCTTCTTCCATTTAAAAAAAAAAGGCGAACTTGCATTAGCAGACTTCACTTTGTGTAGTGTCATTATCTTGGTTTTATGCTATATTGTGTGATATGTCCCTATCTCTTTATTATTTTTTTTCTTGAACTTTCAAAATGTGAATGCACCATAATGCCAAGGATGATGCTGACATGCAATCTGTCCAACATAAGTGCAGCACAAAGATGAAAGTCATTCACTCTGCTTGTATATCTATCTTGATTTTAACTGTTCTCTTGTTATTCTCTGCATTTTAAAGAGTGAGTGTATATATGAAACAATGTGCATAAAATACTTGATAAATCATGTCCCTTACTGATTCAATATGGCACTCTGTATTTTATGTTCTAATGAGATAAATATGTATTACAAGAGAAGAGTGGCGACTGTACTTGTGTGTGTAAGTAAAAACTCATTGTCAAGAAACAACACAGGAAATGTTAAAGCACTATTAGTAGACTTAAATTAATTTCCTGTTGTTTCATTAAGTGTGAAGTGTGGTCAAATTGACCGGGTTAAATTAATGCACTTAGGAAAAAATGTAATCACATGAATTTTTAACGTGTTAATCACACACGTTAACTATGATCAATCAGCAGCTCTACTAGATACTTATATAATCAAAAACATAGCTTTAGATTCTCACTGTTCTCCTTGTTATCCAACAATTTTAAATGGTTAACTGTAGATATGGTGAAGATCAATATTTATGGAAAATTGTTAATAATGGGCTGATATCTGCTCCAAATATGAAACCAATAAGCAAGGAGTCCTAGAAATGTCTGTTACTTTTAAGGAAACTATTTATTTTTTAAGTAGACACAGTTATAATGTTTCTCTTTTATGTCTTTTATTGAATATTTTGTTACATTATCTTTTATATAATGGTTTGGGAATCATACTATTAAGGACAAAAACTGTCTACTCAACAGTGCCAAAATAGTAAAACAACAAGTCTGCAGCACTTCTCTTTCACTAAATTTGAAAAGAAGAGCATAGTACTTCTTCTCACCAGTACATCATTGTTACTCTAGAATTGATTATTCCTATACAAGTAACAATTTCTTGCCCATGATCAAATTTTGCAAATATGATGCTATTGTTATCTCTGACAATGCATCTCTGATCATTGAGCTCACATCACTATGCCCCACATACTCATCCTGCAGCTGGGATCTTAACCTCCTGTCATTAGCTGATGAGAACTTTACAGAATTTATATCCAAGCAAATTGATTTTTTTAGAGACAAATGTATCCTCTGAGGTTTCTGTAGGAATACTCTGGGAAACTCTGAAGGCATTTTTAAGAGGACAGATTATCTCATATCTTTCCCATAAAAATAAATCAGACACCAAGAAGGCCTCAGAGTTAATCATTGAAATTACCAGAATAGATCAAGAACATGCCAGGTCTCCAAATGAGGCACTTTTTAGGAAAACCCATGCTTTGCAATCAGAACTCAACCTCTTGCCAACAAAAGAAACAGAACAACTCATTTTTAAATCGCGACAACATTACTATGAACACGGAGAGAAGACTAACAAAATCTTAGCGCAACAAAGTAGGAAGTTCACAGTGCAATATCAGTAATCACTAACACAGATGGACATAGAATAATTGACCACGAAAATATAATGCATACATTTAGAGAATACTGCAAGTCCTTATATTATATTCAGTTTAAAGAACACTAGAAACAATCTATTGCTTTTTTGATACATTACGGATACCACAGCTAGATACTCTTAAGTGCAGAGGAATTGGATAAACCTCTGACACTCAGAATTACTAGATGCTATAAACTCACTTCAGAGTGGGAAAGCATCAGGTCCTGATGGCTACCCTACTGAATTTTATAAAAGACTTTCAGTTAAGTTAGCTCCCCTCTTATTAGCAACATTCATAGAAGAAAGAGACAAAACAAATCTACCTCAAACTTTTCAACAAGCATTAATTACCATTTTTCCTAAGAAAAATAAGGACTTCTTACAATGTGCATCATGCAGACAAATCTCATTATTGATGTTAAAATACTCTCTAAAGCCCTAGATAGAAGGACTGAGAATGTGCTCCCTTCAGTAATATCACAAGACCAAACTGGATTTATTAAAGGTACACATTTGGCTTCCAATCTTCAACGCGTATTTAATGTAATATGCCTTAATGTAAGGTGGCATGGCTCTACCTAATTTTCAATTTTATTACTGGCAGCAAACATACAATCTATAAAAACCTGGACATTGACACATATAGATGATTACAGACAAGCTTGGTCTGCAATAGAAATGAAATCCTGCAGTACTTCTTTATATTGCTTGCTTTGTTCACCAGTAAATACAAGGCATTGTCAATGTACTAACAACCCAATTGTCCTTCATTCACTCAGAATATTGAACCAATGTAGGAAGCACTTCAATGTAGAGAAGCTTTTATCTGTGGCACCTCCACATGATAACCACCTTTTTCCACCTTTTTGAACTTACACAGTTTTTAATGTTTGGAAAACAAATGGGATTAAATCATTTAGCGATTTGTATATAAATAATGTCTTCTGATCCTATGAACAATTACACTCCAAATCTAGTCTCCCATCAACAATTTTTTTCCAATATTTTCAAATTAGAAACGTTGCTAAATGAAATCTTCCCAATTTTCCTCACCTCCCACCGATTTCTGTTCCAGAAGAGATATTGATCAGTCTTGGGGACTCGGGCAGCATTTCTGTAATATATGAAAACATTTTAAAGTCCCTTCCTTTTAAAGATCCCAGTGTACAGTGGGGAAAAGGATCTCTTACTTAACATTTCAGAAATGGAGTGGAAGGCAGCCATGCACAGAATTCACTCTTGCGCCATATGTGCAAAGCATTCAATTATTCAATGTAAAATCTTTTATCAAGCACATCTATCTCGTTCAGCTTAACTAGGCCATATGTAAACATCATTCTGGACAAAAAATTTTAAATACCTATCAGACAGCCTTGGTGTCACAAACACTCCTAACGTAGTAACAGCTGTGTTTGGTGTACTCCAAGATGGACTTAAAGTGGAGAAAGACAAACAAACTGTAATTACTTTTACTTCACTACTAGCAGATAGACTTGTCTTGCTCAACTGGAAGAATCCTAGCCCACCTCTTTTAAGTCAGGGGGTAACTGATA
The DNA here is from genome assembly GCF_016835505.1 of Polypterus senegalus. NCBI lineage: Eukaryota > Metazoa > Chordata > Cladistia > Polypteriformes > Polypteridae > Polypterus > Polypterus senegalus. The sequence goes on along the minus strand of NC_053155.1, from coordinate 121,271,754 downwards.
TTATATACTATTTGAAACTGGAAAAAAACATTCCCTCTTAGAGGATCTGTTCAAAACTTTTAAAACCTGGCAGGACCTAATCAATAATATTTTAGAATAAGCATTTATACTGGGGGGAAAAGACTCCTTTCTCTCTTTACTGTCAATACTTTTACTCTGACTATTGGCCTTCCTCCCTTTCTCATGGGTGGGGGTTGATTTTAATTTAGTTTTGTTAGGTTTGACTTGATTTTATGGAATGTTATATTATTTTAATACGTTCAATAAAAGATAAAAAAAAAAACTTGAAAGAAGACCAACCGGATTCCCAAAACTCAAACCCAATAGAAATAATAGTTGTTTTACTCCCAGTCGTATAAGCATTTATAACTGCAATGAGTATAGAGGCTCTTGCAGCATACTATTAGAATTGAATGCTCTTTTATATATAAAACTCACACGTGTGTGTTCTATGAAAAAGAATATAATTTCTTCTGTTTCGGTTTATTTGTTGAACAATTCTTTATGCTTGTTCATTTCTGCTACAAACAATTTTCCGTGTGGCGATAACATTATACCTAATCGAACATAATCTAATATTTACTATTTCCTACCAATAAAATGATACATCAGTTTATCTGCTTGAAACTAATTTTATTCAATCTGCTTTTGAAATATTTTATTCACGGATGTGGCAAGGCTGTATTTGATTATAGAAAAAGAATACTAGAAATGCATTCTATAATGATGCCAGATTTTTTTTTTCTTTAGTAGAGTTTGCAATATTCTTGTCATTGGAAAAGTGCCCATTTTTATATGTTGTTACCTGATTTCCATTTCCATCCATTATGGAGATATCAAACATTAAGTGAAAACTTCAAAGAATGTTTGATTGTGACTCCAGTTTAGATTAGAATAACATTAATTATTCATGTTTGTAAAACAAATTTTAAGTGCGATAATACATTAAATGAAAACAAATGATACACTTAAGGAAATGTTTGTGGCTTAATTTTTGGACAAATAATTTTAGTCAAAGAATTAGAAAATGTACAGTTGCACTATAGAGCAGTATTATCTTCCCAGGTAGAGAGGGCTAGAATTCCAGAGATGTGGTTTCCGATCATTAACAGTGCAGCACACATCCTTATGCAATATTAAATACATTGTCTTATTCTGCTTTAATAAACCTCATTAGAAAGATGCTGTATTGTAAGCAACCCTACTCTTCATTTACAATATTATATTAATGCAACACTTAAACTTTTTGAAGCACATTTTTTTCATTTTAATTTACTCTGTTGTTGAAGATGCATTTAATTAATCAATCATTTTTCCATTGAATTTAAGGACAAGAGTTATGGTGCGTTATTAAAAGCTAGGCAAATGCTTTGTGGTTTCATGAACAAATAGTCAATTCAAAATAAAGTGTAGCATACTAAACAAAGACTAGTGGTAGCTACAGAGTAAATTGTTCAAAACGATATCATAATTCCATTATGTCAATTTTTGGTGAGGGTAGCATAATAGTCCAGTGGGTAATGTTGCTGCGTCAAGGGTTCAAATTTCATGCCTGTTTGTTACCTATGTAAACTTAGTACATTCTCCCTATGTCTCTGCGGGTTTCCTTTCATTTACTTGGGGTTTCCTTCCTGGTGCTGGGCATGCAGCAGCTTTTTTACAGAAGCTCTATATTTCTCACTGTTTTTCTTTTTGTTTCTAAACTTACTTACTAGTTGCTAGTCTTATTTAAAATTAGAATTGATCTTGCTTCTGGCTTGTCACTAATAGTAGCCACTAGAAATCAGATAAATGGATTTTAAATGTATTTTAAATTTACCAATGAACTGCAATGCACACAAACCCAGGCACTGGCTTTCCATTACTGCATTTCAAATGGGCTACAAACTTGGACAGTGTCTTGAAGTGGACCTGAAGGCTGCCTTAAGTCTACAACACCTGAAACTGTAGGAAGCACTGAGAAAATGAAAGTGAGTGTATTAAATATTTCAGTAATCAGGTACTTGCAGTGCGATCATGAGATTGTAAGCAACTCAATTACAATTTACCACAGGAGTCATTTGTCCATAGAAGGAGAGGATGGCATGCCGGCGTGAGAATACAAGCAAGGCAAAAAGGTTTTAGAACTGGTTTGTCATCTGTTGAAATGGGAAATATTCAGTTTGTGTCAACAAAGCTGGATGAACTGTCTGTGCTTATAGTGGGTCATGGAGCATACAAGTAAAGTGGCATTTTGTGCTTTACAGAGAGCTGGCTTAAACCTGATATAACTGACACTGGTAAAAATCTAAATGGATTGCAGATAGAAAGACAGTGTGGTGTTGAAAAGAGATAGGAAGGGGACTGGTCATCTATGTGAATGAAGAATGGTATAAATAGGAGCATATTATAGTTAAAACTACAATTTGTAATTCAGACATTAAAATCCTGGCCATTGAAATTTGTCCACATTATTTGCCCAGGGAAATAAATTATATCCCCCTTATTAATGTTTATTTTCCTCCTTCCGCAATTGGAGACCTAGTAACAGAAATGATTAATTCTATCACGAACACTTTAATGATGACTCACTCCGACCTTGCAGTTGCAATATGTGGTGACTTCAATCATGTAACTTTGGAAGGAACAATCACAGATTTTTATCATTTTGTGACTGGTTTCACTCAATGAAATAATAAGCTGGACCTGCTGTATTCAGATGTTAAAGATGCTGTTAAGTGTCTGACCACAACCTGATTCGTATTCCCAGCAACAAACCTATTATTAGACTGCAACCTTTTACCACCAGAATATTGAGGAAGTGGAGCGTGGAGGCTGAAATGGCTCTGAATGACTGCTTCCAAATGACAGACTGGGAAGTGATGTGCGAGTCACAAGGGGACAATATCTATCTATCTATCTATCTATCTATCTATCTATCTATCTATCTATCTATCTATCTATCTATCTATCTATCTATCTATCAAAATATGTATATATTTGGCTAATTGGTGATTGAAAGTTGCTGTGCAGTTTGTCTGAAGACAGGAAAATATGATTAAATATTCTGAAATCATGTGCTTATTATACTAAATGGAAAAAATAGGATGTAAACAGTGATGTAAAATGTTTACAGGATAAACTAATGGCGCACAAGCCTTCTACATTTTTTACCTTACAAGATAATGTGTGGTAATTACAATGAATGTTGCTTTTATTTCCAGTAATATTTTCTACATTCAGCTAGGAAATTTTATTTTCTTTCTTCATATACAAAGGTGACATCTAAAGGTTTTCTGGTATAACCTGTTTCTATAAGGATAGACAGACCCTAATGAATAAATGGATGGCTGGAAATTACATTGTGAATGTCATGGAAATTTGAAAAAAAATATTATGCTGATTAAGTGGAGTTTGCCATAAACATTTTAACAATGTTACATTACTGAGTCAAGTTTATTACTCGTTTAATTTTTGCACAACAATACCGTCTGCTGGGAAATTGGGGGTGGTAATTGGGTGACAGGAAAATGTTGAATTTTCTTCAAGTCAGATTTATTTTTCCCTTTCATGTAGTGCAATATAATTCTTATTAATGTGTCCCCCACTGATTGCTGATAGAACTTTACCACAAACAGTTAGTAAATACATCACATATCAAATCTACTTTGAGACAGTGGACTGGTTTATCCATGATGATCAGTTCAATCCATGGTGGTTTCTGTTATAAAAAGGGGCAGTCATTGCTGTGCATCTAATAGGCTGATTGCTTTTGGATAAAAGCTGTTCTTCAGTCGTCTGGTAGTTCGGCAGGCAGAGCTCTGAAGCACTTGCCAGAGGCCAGAGGAATAAAAATGCTATGGCCAGGGTGGGTTGGATCGTTACAAAGGTTCTTTGCCTTTCTGCTGAAGCAGGTAGTGAAGATATCTTCCAGTGATGATAGCTGTTCTCAGAGGTACCACACTGTAATATAATACGTGATGACAGACTCTATGGTGCAACTGTAGAAGTTAACCAGCATCTGTTGTGGGAGTTGTGCTTTCTTCGGGCTCCTCAGAGACTGAAGCCTCTATAGACCATTGCTGTCGTGTGTTGTCCATGACCGGTCCTGGCTGATGTGGACTCCCAAGAATCTGATACTCTGGACTGTCTCTACCCACTCACTGTTAATGGTTATGGAGTGGTGACTGCTGTAGTTCAGTCTCCTGAAGTCTATAATCAGTTCCTTTGTTTTTTTGGAATTGAGTGCAAGTTTGTTTTACTGGCTCCAACTCTACAGGTTATTGACCTATATCCTCCTGACATACTCATTGTTTTTAGTACTTATTTGTACTTCATACACTTCTATGAAATGTCTTTGTCTCTGCTGATGAGTATTTTGGTGTCTTAAGAATATGACATGTACAGTAGTGAAATTGCAGTTTTCTGCCTGCTTTTTTCTGTTTCTTCTATTTCTCAGAAAAGAAAAAAAAACTTTGAGTACACTGAGCACAATCACTGCTGTATGAGAATCATTTAAATGTCAACTTTCATAATGAGCAGTTAAAGTACATTTTAGGAATTAATTTACTACACAATACAACAGTAAACATATATTTTGTGTGTGTGATCTACGTATTATGCCATGTATACAGATTGGTGTGTATATACGATATCAATCAGTACTACGTAAAGGTCAATTACAAAGTTATGCACCTTGGAGTCAATGTATAATTTCTACCCTTCCCATACCAATGCAATTTAAAGTATAAGAAACATGAAGGTCAAACATTTTCAGCTTATGAAAATGTCAGAAAATCCTGTAACAGAAAAGCCAGGCACTTCTCAAAGTTCAAAATAACCAGAGGCTAGATGGATGATTGGTCTTATGCTACAGTTAATGGGGAAATAACCAAGATAGTTTTTTTTGGTTCTAGAATCTCTCTCTTTCTACAAGAAATAGATTTTTTTAAGAGAAAGTTAGTGTCTTTTTCCAGTGTTTCCTTGGAACTGGAATGTATTCTTATATTGCCAAATGTTTTCCACTGTAACTTATAAGCTTAAAAGTAAATGCTTAATGTAAGATTATATCAGTGATCTTTAACTCAGACACAGAACCTGAGTTTTCAGAATATTTATAATCTAAATGATTGAAACAGACTGAATATCTGATTGTGTTGCTATACTTGCTTCATGCTAAGGTTAATGAATCCAGTTGATTTATGTCATCATTTGGCTAGGTGTGATCTTCATTCTGTAGGGTTTTCTGTGGATGAACAGTTTTATCTTCACAATCATTGTTATCAATCTTTTTCGTTTCATAGTGGAATGCCAAAGTCTTCTTTTAAATTACTGTAAATGCTTTATTCATGGAATTGTTTCTTCTTTATTCAACTCAAAAATCTGTCTATATACCCATCCACACCATGAATTTCTAGGAGTATTGACCAATATCTTAAAATAATATACTTCTGGAGGGAATACCATTGAATGCAGGAGCCAATAAATACTGTCTTGTGAGTTAGAATTTTGAAGTCTTTATTTTCATTATACTATCAATAACAAAAATATAGAACAGCTACTCCTTTCAAATGCAATGAAAAAAAAAATCTAAAATTTATACAAGTAGCACTGAAGTATTACATATAAAAACTGATAAGTAAAAATATGAAGAATACTAATAGGCACTAATTGCTAGGCAACAAATGTGGAATTACGAAACAAGAATATTACTGATCATGCAGGTACAACAATTGAATTATCAATGATATGAATATTGTACAAAGAATACTAATAACATAAGATACTGCACATAGGACAAACAACAATATTGCACTAGGCTGTGATTGTTACACAATTAATTGCCAATTATATTAAATATTACACAAAGAATTATAATAATGTAGATATTGCACATCGGACAAATGGAACAAATATTGCACTAGACTGTGATTATTTCACAGAGGATTATTCCACATCCAAGAAAAGGTGAGCAGGGAAAGGGGGGTAGGAGAGAGCAAAGAGAGAGGGACAGAGACACAGAGAGAGTTGGTCAGTGAATGCTGAGGTTCAGTGTAGTTATGGCTCTGGGAAAGAAACTGTCCCAGAATCTGTTTGTCCTTGATTTGATTAATCGGTATTGCCTACCAAAGGCAAACAAGTGAAAACCGGGATGTGATGGGTCCTTCAAAAGGTTTTTGCCCTGTTGAGGCAGCAGGACGTATACAAGTCTTATAGAGAGAGCAGCCGAAAATCTTCTGAGTTTAATTGATGATAGGCCGGAGCCATCTTCTGTTAACTGCAGTGCAGGTTCTATATCACGATATAATACAGTATGTCAGCACACTCTCTGTGGAGGAACGATATGTTTTAAAGCAGCTTTTGATGCGGGTTATTCTTCCTAAGCAGACTCAGGAAGTGAAGTCGCTGCTGCTGTGCCTTTTTAGTGACTGCTTTGGTATTTGCAAACCAAGATGAAGGTACCCTAGAATTTGAAGGCTGGGACCCTCTCAACACAATCACCCTTGATGTAGAGAGGTTCAAGGTCTGCAGTGTTTTTCCTGAAGCCAAAGATGGTTTCATTTGTTTTCATGGTGTTCAGTGTCAGGTTGAGCTCCAAGTGGACAATTTCAGGATCTGCTCTCCATAGGCAGACTCATTCCTCTCCGAGATGAGTCCAATCACTGTAGTGTCATCAGCAAATTTGATGATGTTGGTGTTATTAGGGTGGGCTGAACTGCACTCAAGGGTCTAGAATGCAATGGATTTAGCACATAGCCTTGTGTGGAGTTGGTGCTGAGTTAGCGACTTGAGGAAAAGTGGGGGCCGAGTTTCACTGTCTGAGGGCGATTGATGAGAAAGTCCTTTATCTAGACACAGCAGAGTGGGGGAACCCTAAGTTAGACAGTTTACTACCTAGAATATCCAGAATAGTATTAAATGATGAGCTATAGTCAATAAAAACATCCTCGCATAGCTCTCCCAATGTTCCCAGTGACTCAGCGCAGTGAGGAGAGCTATGGCTATGGTGTCCTTGGTGGACCGGTTTGCTCTGTATGCAAAATGGTGTGCATCAAAATTGGGAGGGAGACGGGCTTTGATGTATTGTGAAACCAACCTCTCGAACCGTTTAATGACAAGAGATGTAAGTGTTATTGGGCAATAGTCATTGAGACTTTCAGTGGTTGATTTCTTTGGAACAGGAATAATAGTGGCTGACCTCAGATGGAGTGGAACAAAGGCTTGTCTCAGGGAGTAATTGAAGATGATGGTTAAAACATGTGAGAGCTGGTCAGTGCACTCTTTCAGCACCTTCCCACATATTCAGTCTGGACCAGCAGCCTTCCTTGTGTTTACTGACTTGAGCACTTGCCTCATTTCATGCTCCTGTAAAGTTAGTGTCTGGATGCCAGAGTGTAAGGTTTAGCCAAGAGAATGAGACTAGGTGTTGATGGTCCGTCTCAAAGCACACAAAAAAGCAGTTCCTCTCCTCTGCTAGTGAGGCCCCCTGGTCCACAGGTGTTGTAACGTAGCCCCTGTAGTTGATGTCCTGTATTCCCTGCCACACATGCCAAAGGTCATTTTCTGAAAGGTGGATTTCTATCCTCCTTTTATAGATCGCCTTAGCTTCATTTATTCCTCTTTAGATCGGCTCTTGCAACACTTTACGGAGAGCTGACTTGAAAGCTATGTCATAGTCTTTGAGGACAGACCTGACCTTGCTGGTCATCCAGGATTTCTGGTTAGGGAAGACACAGATATATTTCTCTACAGTGGCATTATCAGCACAGTACTTGGTACAGGACAGAAGCAACTCTGTGTATTCAGTTAAGAATTTGTTCAAATATGTCTCAATCATTGTTTACAAAGAAGTCCTATAGTCAAGAGAGTGCACCCTCAAGCCAGGCTTTAATAGATTATATGAGGCTTCATTTTTCTCCTAAGAAGGGTGTATGCAGGGAGGAGGAGCAGAGAGAGGTGGTCTGACTGGCAAAAGTGGGGAAGGAGTGTGGCTCTGTATGCGTGTTTAATATTTGAGTAGACATGATCAAGAGTATTTTCACCTCTCCTCGGACACTTCACATGTTGAAAGAATTTAAGTAGATCCGACTGCAGGCTTACCTAATTAAAATCCCCCGCTATAACATGAAATCAATCTGGGTAAGCCTGCTGGTGTTTGTTTATAGTGTTTAGCAGGAGATCGAAAGTTATACTAACTTTAGCATCAGGTGCTATATAAACAGCAGTGATAATCACTTCTGCTAGCTCTCTTGGAAGAATGAATAGTTGAGATTTGGCTGAAGTAACTCTAGATCAGGAGAACAATGGCCATCTATGATTATATTGTTTTTTGACCAGTAATTATGCACATAGATGTAAAGACTGCCTGAACCCACCCTGCGCTTACATGGAGTCTTTGTTTCTATCCTTGTGGTGGATCTTGTGGCCTATTAGCTGTGCTGCTGTGTCTGGAATCGTCAAGTGAAGCCAGGTTTTAGTTATTATCATTACACAGCAGTCACGAATGTAATGATTTGCAGCAATTAATAGTCCCAGTTCATCCATGGATCTTGCATTGGTAAGAAACATATTCGGTATAGGAGGCTTATGTGCTTGTTCCTGAGCCTGTCAAGTAGGCCGGCCGAGCACCTCCCCTGAAACGCCCGATAACAATCCATGTTGGTCTCGCTAGGTCAAAGTGAATGTTGTGAGTGCGATGGAAATCATGTGTAATTGGAAGTTTTAGCCAAAAAACAATATCTGGTAAATGCTGGTGGTTGTAGCCGTGATTTGCCCAACTGAACATAACTGTACATAAAAATACTAAAAGAACATACTGCACAAAACAAAAAAAATTCAGTAACAAAAGAGAGAGCCACGAACCACTGCATCCATTCACACCACCATGCTGCCAAAATTAGTGAAGCACTGGTAGTGGTTTTCAAGATTGATATCTACAATTTGCCAGTATAGTGTTAATTTAGAATGCTGTAATTTTAAGGCTTGACTGTTTTTAAGTATGACTAGCATTTCAAATTGGGCACATTCCTAAACGTTTTATAAAGATTTTATGTCATGAATGGCAGTGTCATGAAGGCAATGTTTTTGGTCTGTTTCATGTGGTTGGTACGGCAATGCGCTGTATCAGTGCATACTCCTAACTTCTCTCTCTCTCTCTCTCTACTGAATGATTCAGTTAGAAATCTTTGTGAAGAAGAGTCTTTAGTCTAGTTTATTCTGTAATTTGGTGTCTGGAATTTTCTCAGGATCGTATTTTGTAAAGTTACATAATATAACATTCTCAGAACTGTTAAATGCAATTCAGGGTCATAGGTAATGGAGGTTACAGCTTTTCCCAGCAAATCTAAGTGGTAAAGATTGAGGAGGTGGTGGTATTGTCATAAAATCATTTACCTGAAAATTTCTCATGTGATGTATTTAGCTAATAATATTATGTAGAATATTTTAAAGTGTTATTTTAACTTCTGATTTGTTCTCGGGTGGTACAGTGGCTCTATGGTAGGAGCTAATACCTCGGATATCCAGCAACCTGGATTCATATTCTCCACTCAATTGATGTCTGCATAAAATCTGCAAATTCTTGCCATGTGTATATGGGTATTCCTGCCATACTGTATATAGTACTCCCATTTTGCTTTCACATTCCCAATGTTGTGAATGATTGAGCTCTTTCCAGGGCAGTTTCCTATCTGATGCTGTCAGGACAGAGTCTGGCACCCCATGCCCTTGATTTGGATTAAGTGGTTTACAGAATATATGTATGTAATACACCTGAATTTATCTTTCACCTGTTTAACTATGAAAAATGCTATTAAACTGTACTTAATATAAGCATTTAAGTCACATGGAAGTAAATGACTAATGTAATGTGTGCTAGTTTCATTGAAATAAGCAAAAATGACTATAATGAGCAATGGCTAGAATCTTATCAAAGGTCACTTATTGAAATAGTCATGTAAAAATTGTAATAGTTAAGAGTATTTAACTTCTGAAGTCACTGGAAGGGCTTTATAAATAGAATGGCAATAGAATGGGTGCATGTGTTTCTTCTTTCTACATTTTCACACTATTGGATCAATATCAACAACATTTTGCAAACATATCCCTCAATAGATTACTTTATTGTAACACAAAATGTTGACTATGGATATTCCTTGGGATGGGAGTGTGGGATGGAGGCCCTTTGTACTAGAGTTAGTTTTAAGGACAGTGCTTTTTACTGTGTTTTAATCCGTGAAATAAAGTAATTAATTTAATTTTTCTCTGAGATGGACATTTGAAGAAACACCATTTGTAGAAGTTAGATAGACCTGCCATAAAATTATTTATTTAAGGAATGCCAGGTGCTGTTGCTATTTTAAAAATAGAGTCAATTAAGATAGGCAGCATTCATAAAATTTGGAAGCTAAGAAATATTGATTGCCAGGCTAGTGTTGTGACCATTTCTGTACAGTATTACGGCATGATAAAAGTTGTTGGCATTGTGTCTCTTCATTTGCACTTTGCTATAGTTTTGGGATTAAAGTCCAATGATCATGTGAGTGATGTTCCCTAAATTAATGTGATTAATCATCAATTCAACATAATTAAAACTTAATTTCAAACGTATTTCAGATTTACAATTCATTTAGTACATAGATTTGACTATAAAATGGTTTATTAAGTTACCTCTGTCTCTCACATTGCTTTTTAGTAATGGAAGCCCAACTGCAGTTACAATTGATGGACGCCGTAGCATTTATAGCAATGGAAGCTTCGTCATCAGAACGGTTAAAGCAGAAGATTCTGGGTACTATTCTTGTGTTGCTAGTAACAACTGGGGTTCTGATGAAATTACTCTGAACCTACAAGTTCAAGGTACATATTAATTGTTCTAAAATTGTTTCCCTGGCCTTGTTCAGATACAAAAGCACTAAACCTGTACATGTTATGGGTAATAGTCACATGTAAAATAAGAATTAGCAATGATTACATCAAACATTAAAAGGAGCACTAAGTCTAATACTTCTAAATATCAAGCTGAATTAACTGTTGTGCTGGTTGCAAAGCTGAGCTGATTTAATTCGTTCAGTATTGATGTTTAAAGTTATAATCAATAATTTAATGTTTTCAATACAATTTATAATAACATTTTTGAACTGATTTTAAATAAGGCAGATTGAATTAGGCTCTTTATCGGAATGTCAGCAGGTAACACAAGTGTATGCTGTCACTGACTTGCTCCACTGACAGACCGAGGAGATCATTCCTCCCCTCACACTATGCGACTCTTCAATTCCACCTGGGGGGGAGGGATAAACATTAACATTATACAAAGTTATTGTCTGTTATACCTGCATTTTTATCACTCTTTAATGTAATATTGTTTTTTATTAGTATGCTGCTGCTGGAGTATGTGTATTTCCCCTTGGGATTAATAAAGTATCTATCTATCTATGACAGCATAAAAGTATTGTTAAAAAATATTGAAAATGCAAAACTTAAGGAAAATACATTTGGAAAGACTGGGATTCAGATACATTGAAACATCAGACATGTATGGAATTCAGTCAAATGAGTATTCATTTAGATACTCCAATGCTGTGAAAATATATGCAAATCTATTGTGTTTCAGTCACTAAAACAGAATAATTTAGTTCACAATTATTTAGAAAAGGGGAAACTGTAAACAAGCAAGGAAATTACTATGGCATTAAAAGGTTCATGCAGTGGATAATATCTAATATATATATATATATATATATATATATATATATATATATATATATATATATATATATATATATATATATATATATATATATATATATATATATATATATATATATACACAGTGGGTACGGAAAGTATTCAGACCCCCTTAAATTTTTCACTCTTTGTTATATTGCAGCCATTTGCTAAAATCATTTAAATTATTTTTTTCCTCATTAATGTACACACAGCACCCATATTGACAGACAAAAAAGAATTTTGAAATTGTTGCAGATTTATTAAAAAGAAAACTGAAATATCACATGGTCCTAAGTATTCAGACCCTTTGCTCAGTATTTAGTAGAAGCACCCTTTTGAGCTAATACAGCCACGAGTCTTCTTGGGAAAGATGCAACAAGTTTTTCACACCTGGATTTGGGGATCCTCTGCCATTCCTCCTTGCAGATCCTCTCCAGTTCTGTCTGGTTGGATGGTAAACGTTGGTGGACAGCCATTTTTAGGTCTCTCCAGAGATGCTCAATTGGGTCTAAGTCAGGGCTCTGGCTGGGCCATTCAAGAACAGTCACAGAGTTGTTGTGAAGCCACTCCTTCGTTATTTTAGCTGTGTGCTTAGGGTCATTGTCTTGTTGGAAGGTAAACCTTCGGCCCAGTCTGAGGTCCTTAGCACTCTGGAGAAGGTTTTTGTCTAGGATATCCCTGTACTTGGCTGCCTTCATCTTTCCCTCAATTGCAACCAGTGGTCCTGTCCCTGCAGCTGATAAACACCCCCACAGCATGATGCTGCCACCGCCATGCTTCACTGTGGGGACTGTATTGGACAAGTGATGAGCAGTGCCTGGTTGTCTCCACACACTGAGGAGAGGCAAGGCACGTGACAGCCCGCATGGAGTTTGCTAAAAGACACCTGAAGGACTCTGAGATGGGGATAAATAAGATTCTCTGGTCTGATGAGACCAAGATAGAACTTTTTGGTCTTAATTCTAAGCGGTATGTGTGGAGACAACCAGGCACTGCTCATCACTTGTCCAATATAGTCCCCACAGTGTAGCATGGCGCTGGCAGCATCATGCTATGGGGGTGTTTTTCAGCTGCAGGGACAGGACAACTGGTTGCAATCGAGGGAAAGATGAATGTGGCCAAGTACAGGGATATCCTGGACAAAAACCTTCTCCAGAGTGCTAAGGACTTCAGACTGGGCCGAAGGTTTACCTTCCAACAAGACAATGACCCTAAGCACACAGCTAAAATAATGAATGAGTGGCTTCACAACTCTGTGACTGTTTTTGAATGGCCCAGCCAGAGCCCTGACTTAAACCCAATTGGGCATCTCTGGAGAGACCTAAAAATGGCTGTCTACCAACGTTTACCATCCAACCTGGCAGAACTGGAGAGGATCTGCAAGGAGGAATGGCAGAGGATCCCCAAATCCAGGTGTGAAAAACTTGTTGCATCTTTCCGAAGAAGACTCGTGGCAGTATTAGCTCAAAAGGGTACTTCTACTAAATACTGAGCAAAGGGTATGAATACTAAGGACCACGTGATATTTCAGTTTTCTTTTTAATAAATCTGCAAACAATTTCAAAAATTCTTTTTTGTCTGTCAATATGGGGTGTTGTGTGTACAATAATGATGAAAAAATTAATTTAAATAATTTTAGCAAATGGCTGCAATATAACAAAGAGTGAAAATTGAAGGGGGTCTGAATACTACTATATATATATATATATATATATATATATATATATATATATATATATATATATATATATATATATATATATATATATATATATATATATATATATATATATATATATTTATATATATATATATATATATATATATATATATTTATATATATATATATATATATATATATATATATATATATATATATATATATATATATATATATATATATATATTTATATATATATTTATTTATATATAGAGAGAGTGAGAGATAATACAAAGTTGATATATTGACTCAGTCATCAACAAAAACATTATTTTCCATTTAGTTAAAAGGGTAAGTAGGTATCTGCTATAAATGTATATTTTGATATATCAATATTTAGGGGTAAAACAACAGGAAATTAAATACCACAAAATCTCAAAAACACTAAAATTTTGAAATTTGGTGATATTTGTCAATATTTGTTAGTAATAATGTTGTAGCAAGTAGGATATTCTTAGGCATTGTGCCCTTTTTCAAGTCAGCTCTGACAAGTGATCACTGCGGTTCATCCAGATGAATGCCACAAGCAGAAGAGCATCACTGAACAAGCTGTACCTGTAATCGCATAGAGAAATGGGGCTGGTGGCAAGTGAAAAAGGGCAGCTGCCCTGTACAGGAAAAAGAGATGGAATAGTCAGCTGTGTGGAAAATGAGATGTAAAATAGTTAAAAGAAAGTTAGGTGAATCACAAAGTAAACCTGGTTAGCAAGTGGCCTCCTTGGGTACACACATACTTCCTACTCCATCATCTTCTTCTTACCCCTCAAGATGTGGTATAAAACACATACACATTCAAGTCAAATTGAATTGTTTGATGCTGCACATAGCTCACAAGTTATTTCTTTTCACCTGTTTTTTTCTGTACAATGCTTAGAATGGTCAGTTTGTTGCATAGGCTACATAAATGTGCAGCTTGCAAATGTCAATGTTGTATCTAATAAGTTAAATTAATGAATGTTTCAGTGTATAGTTTTCAATTTAAATCCTCCAAAACTTTATAACAGTTGTAAACTTGAACCCAGACACAGACAGACATAGACTCAGAATTTCCCCACAGACACACCCGTTTATTAAAGTACTGCACAACAGCACAATTCAAAACCCCCACAATGCTCAGTCTTTATCTCTTTACTGTCCTCTGTCTCTTTTCTTCTGCCATCTCCACTCTTCACTCGCCAGCTTCGTCTTCTTCCACTCGACTCTGGCTTCATGAGTGGAGTGAGGCGGCCTCCTTTATACTGCACCCGGAAGTGTTCCAGGTGTTTCCCAATCAATATCTGGCAGCACCTCCAGATGTGGCTAAAGCTACCATTTTTTTAGGATATGCTACAGGTTGAAGTTATATTTATACCTAAAATTCCCATTTTCCTAATATTTACCTGTTTGAATCCAAAAGAATGAAGTTTATGTAAAATCATGTTTTGCAATGAGCATCAAAAAGGCCAAGTCATTTGGAAAAGCAAGAACTGATCTACAACAGGAACGTTTTACTCATGGGCAATTAGTTGTATGCAGCAGGGTAAATAGGGTAATGATTTCCTGTGAACTAATAATGTTAGCTCCTTGGGTTCAGGGGAGACAACAAATATTATATACAGAAAATTACTTTGGTACAGTACAAAGACTTCTGATACATCCAATTAACCTTCAGCATTATAACCAAGGTCTATGGTATAGAAAATTTCCTGGGCAAAGGCATGTAAAACAGCTAGACCTATAATAGAATAAAAGATAGTTTCATGACAATTATATGCTTATATGGGTAAACAAAAAGAATATATAAATGGGAGATTCAATAAACCAAATTATAAAATGTACCGAGAAAAGTGTATTGCTGAAAGTGGGTCACTTATTAAAGCAATTTCAATGAAATGAAGCTTCAAAGCAACATCTCCTATAAATAGGGAGTGGTAAGTAGCTACTGTTAAAAACAAAGTTTAGTTAAATAAATGAAAACACATTCATTTTGTAAGTTCTGTTTAGCATGAATGTAGCTACAATGTAGCTACAATATGTTATAAAATGTCAAAGTATTTTCCTGAATTTGGTCTTTGGATTTGCTTTACTAAAGTACTACTTTATTTTACTTAATAAGCATATTAAAATTGGTTGTCTGCAGTTCCACCTGATCAACCTCGACTTACTGTGTCCAAAACTACTTCATCCTCAATCACACTTGCTTGGATACCTGGTGATAATGGAGGAAGCTCTATTAGAGGTAAGGCTACTACTGCAAACGGGCAACATACTGTACATAATATCACATTGTTTGGAGTATGTGCTTTTAGATTTAAGCCAGTCATGAGCCTATAAGAAGAGATATTGTTAAATAAAAGTAAAAAAAAAATAAAAACATCACAAAGGAGAATTCAAAACAGGGGCCACCACCCTTGGCAGCTACTTCAACAACGGAAGCTTTAAACAAGGTCCATTCAGATTCTATGTCCCCAGTCTCAGTTGGCATGCGGACAAAGCTCTTTAGGAGACTTGAAAGTCTTCTGTACAGTGGCCTCCCCTAGATGTTTCCAGTCCAGACTCAACCCCCATTTCAGCTTTTCAGGTGTCTACAGGCACCTTCCCCCGCACCCCCCATCTGACCCAGCTTACTACCAGATGGTGATCAGTTGATAGCTTTTCCCCTCTCTGCACTCATGTGTCCAGAACATATAGCCACAAATTACAAAAAAATGATTACAGATCTTTGGGCTAAGGTGCTCTGGTGCCAAGCATCCAAATTAAACACCTTATGTTTGAACATTTTGTTTGGTATGGACAAACCATACCTAGCATAGAAGTCCAATAACAAAACACAGCTCTGGTTTGGATCAGACCAACTGTTTCCTTCCAATTACACCTCTTCATGCTTCTGCATCGTTACCCACGTGGGCTCCTAGCAGAACTATGGTATCCCCATCTGGGACCTTTTCTAGGATCTCCTAAGGCACTCCAAGACGTCCTGGTATTCCAATCTGCTATTTGGTGCATAAGGACATACGGCAGTCAGAGTTCACCTCTCCGCAACCTTCAGCTGCACAAAGATAGCCCTCTCCTCCTCCAGGACAAACTCCAACATGGCATCGACCACACAGGGGCTCAATGAGATGCCCATTCCCACCTAGCACCTTTCCACCTGGGAAACTCTATAGAGTAAAGAAGAATACATCCTCTTTCAAAAGGTTTAGTTCCAGAGCCAGGCAAATGGGTGGACATGATCCCAACTACAGTATATTTAATTGGTAATGCTCCACTTTACTCACTTACTCCAGTATTTTCCCCAAAGAGTGATAACATTCTATGTTCCAAAAGTCAGTTTCTGTGTCTGGCTTCCAGTCCACCAAGACCTTTCACCAACACCCAGGTCATAACATGCCCAGCCCCTATTTCCTCTGCAGGTGGTGGGTCCACAGGAGAGTAGTCCGATGTTGTGAATTTGGGCTATGCCCAACCTGGCCCCATATCAGGCCCAGCTACCAGGTGCTCATCTCTGGGCACTGCCCCAAGGCCTGACTCCAGGTGGAAGCCCCAGTAATCCCATACCATACAGATTACTCTTTGTAACTTTGTTGAGCATTATTATTAGGGTCTTTGAATCACTTTTTGTTTAACCCCCTCCCCTAGGACCAATTTACCTTAGGAGGCCCTAAACGGAGCTTATGTTTCGGATGCTATAGCTCCCAGGGTCATAGGGACATACAAACATCTCCACCAAAATAAGGTTGGAATTCCTCTAGAGGTCTTTTGATATAGTTAGTTAATCTGAATGTCCATTTTGACCCGTGACTACAAAACTTTGGATAGTCACCAGAATAAAATTGATGGAATAATTCTTGTAACTAGGTTCCTAATAATCTTCTCTCGGTTTACATAGAATAGCAGGAAGATGAATATGTAAACCTCAGAGACCTTTAAAGTTAACCCTGAAGTGAGGCACTGTTTCATAGAACATATGGATATATTGTCAACCTTTTACATTACTCTCATGAAGAGAAGTATATGAAGCATGAATAATTGGGTCATATAGTTTTTAATAAAACATTTTCTGAAGACTGATTATTTTTTAGAGCTTACTACAAATTATGTAATATTATTAATATGCCATTGGTTAATCTGCATGGTGACTGTTGTGTATATTGAATGAGATATTAAAAAAATAACAATCATAGTAACAGGTTTAGAAAATAAATGGGATGTATGAACTATTCTCATCTGTCTAACTGAGATGTCCTGCAAATGATTTTAGTATCAACTATTTTAACATAGTATAACCATAACAGAGAACCACAAACATAAATTACAATATACAACAATCGCAAAAAGTAACATACTGTATATCATACGGTAATTTAAATTACTTGAATTAAAAAGCCACTTAAGTTTACCCATAAAGAGTTTTTGATGATCTTTCACTTTTAATAGTCTGTTTCCCATGCATATGTATTATACATTAAAATTGTTAATGGCAATAGATCATAAAAATAGGAAAACAAGCCCATTCAGCAGTTTCAAAATATGCAATAGTTACTAAGAACAGTAGTACTAAAAGGTAATTCAAATGAATAAAGTTTTACCTGCAAAATTATTATTGCACCATGTTTAGGATTTTAGTGCTGCCCTTTTTAAAATTATTGGTGCCTAATGAAGTTGCTTGTCTTTGTTTATTTGTTAGGTTATATCTTACAATACTCAGAAGACAACAGTGAACAGTGGGGTAGCTTTCCCATCAGCCCCAGTGAGCGCTCTTATAGGCTGGAAAACCTAAAGTGTGGCACGTGGTACAAGTTCACATTAACTGCCCAAAATGGAGTGGGTCCAGGGCGCATCAGTGAAATCATAGAAGCAAAAACTCATGGGAAAGGTATGTTAAAATATATACACAGTGTTAAATAAAGATACTAAGAATAATTCCATGTGCCATTTGCATGACTTTTAAAATGAATAATTATTTCAACTTTAAAAGTAAAGTAGGGCGGCACGGTGGCACAGTGGTAGTGCTGCTGCCTCGCAGTTAGGAGACCCAGGTTCACTTCCCAGGTCCTCCCTGCGTGGAATTGGCATGTTCTCCCCGTGTCTGCGTGGGTTTCCTCCGGGCGCTCCGGTTTCCTCCCACAGTCCAAAGACATGCAGGTTAGGTGGATTGGCGATTCTAAATTAGCCCTAGTGTGTGGGTGTGTTTGTGTGTGTCCTGCGGTGGGTTGGCACCCTGCCCGGGATTGGTTCCCGCCTTGTGCCCTGTGTTGGCTGGGATTGGCTCCAGCAGACCCCCGTGACCCTGTGTTCGGATTCAGCGGGTTGGAAAATGGATGGATGGATAGTAAAGTATCCCATTCCCCATAAATGTACAATAATATGTCAAAATCAATTTGTTCTACAATACATTTTGCAAACTAGTAGACTAAAACAGTAAAACACCTTGGCTATAACTTTGTATGATTCTTCTTTGTTGGCTTTAGACTAGAACATTTCATTTGTATTATCAATATAAATTCCTCTTTTTATTTTTTTTAATAAATCAATCAATCTGACACTGTAAAGTGTTTTTTGTGGTTGTTTGGCTAACTGTTAAGCATGATAAATATATGTACTTTTACATTTTTAAGGCTTTTTTAGCCAGACTGAGAGTCCTGTGTTATAATGGGAATAAGCTAAACAATTTGCAATCAACAATTAATCTTCAATACAAATATTTTGTCTACTGTTGTGTTTTAATAAAGAGCTTTAGGACATCATTGTACATTTTAGCCACATTATTTAATAATGTTCCAACATGGCTCCGCATACAAAATGGGCTTAGCATGTCAAGGTTTGAATGGTGTTAAAATTAACATTTGTCTTTCTTAATTAGAATTAGAATTAGAACAATCTAGACGAGAACAGGCCATTCAGCCCAACAAAGCTCGCCAGTCCTATCCACTTGCTTCCTCCAAGAAAACATCAAGTCGAGTTTTGAAAGTCCCTAACGTCTTACTGTCTACCACACTACTTGGTAACTTATTCCAAGTGTCTATCGTTCTTTGTGTAAAGAAAAACTTCCTAATGTTTGTGCAAAATTTACCCTTAACAAGTTTCCAACTGTGTCCCCGTGTTCTTGATGAGCTCATTTTAAAATACAAGTCTCGATCCACTGTACTAATTCCCTTCATAATTTTAAACACTTCAATCATGTCACCTCTTAATCTTCTTTTGCTTAAACTGTAAAGGCTCAGCTCTTTTAATCTTTCCTCATAATTCAACCCCTGTAGACCTGGAATCAGCCTAGTCGCTCTTCTCTGGACCTTTTCTAGTGCTGCTATGTCCTTTTTGTAGCCTGGAGACCAAAACTGCACACAGTACTCAAGATGAGGCCTCACCAGTGCATTATAAAGGTTGAGCATAACCTCCTTGGACTTGTACTCCACAGATCGTGCTATATAACCTAACATTCTGTTAGCCTTCTGAACACTGTTTGGAAGTTGATAGCTTGGAGTCCACTATGACTCCTAAATCCTTCTCATAAGGTGTACTCTCGATTTTTCGACCGCCCATTGTGTATTCAAACCTAATATTTTTACTTCCTATGTGTAATACTTTACATTTACTGACATTAAATTTCATCTGCCACAAATCTGCCCAAGCCTGTATGCTATCCAAGTCCTTCTGTAATGATATAACGGATTCCAAATTATCTGCTAATCCACCTATCTTGGTATCATCTGCAAACTTAACCAGCTTGTTACTTATATTCCTATCTAAATCATTTATATATATTAAAAATAGCAGCGCCCTAGCACTGACCCCTGTGGAACACCACTCTTAACATCGGCCAGTTCTGATGAGGTTCCTCGCACCATCACCCTCTGCTTCCTGTGTCTGAGCCAATTCTGCACCCATCTAAAAACATCACCCTGAATTCCCACTTCTTTTAACTTGATGCCCAACCTCTCATGTGGCACCTTATCAAATGCTTTCTGAAAGTCCAGATAAATAATATCATAAGCTCCACTTTGATCGTATCCTTTTGTTGCCTCCTCATAGAATTCCAACATGTTAGTAAAACACGACCTCCCCTTCTGAACCCATGCTGACTGTTCAGAATAACTCCTGTCCTTGTCATGTGTTGCTCAATCTTATCCTTAATAATTCCTTCCATTAATTTTCCTGTGATGCTTGTTAAGCTTACTGGCCTATAGTTGCTTGGATCTGCCCTGTCACCCTTTTTATATAATGGGATGATATTTGCCATTTTCCAGTCCTTTGGAATCTCTCCAGTGCACAGTGACTTCCTAAAAATATGTGTCAAGGGTTTATATATGTACTCACTAGCCTCCTTAAGAACACGAGGATAAATATTATCTGGGCCTGGTGATTTGTTTGATTTTATCTTATTTAATCTGAGCAGCACTTCTCCCTCTACAATTTCCAAATCCCTCAGTACCTCCTTAGTAGTTGTGTTTACCTCTGGGAGGTTATCCATTTGCTCACTTGTAAACACCTCAGAAAAATGTAATGTGTTAGCTGATTCATTTTCACTGCTTTAAAGCAACTGTATCATCACTTAATGAATTAAACACTAACTTACAACATGCCAATCTTTATTAACCAAATGGGATACAGGAATTTTCAAAAGGTTTATTAAGAGTGAAACTACCATAGATAAACAATCTGAAATTTCAGATTTTCTAAATACATTTTAATACTACAAGGTTTTAAAGAAAGTTATTTTTTTCCCTTTTTTGTCACAGAACCACAGTTCTCAAAGGAACAAGAACTATTTGCAAGTATCAACACAACTTTGGTCCGATTGAACTTGATTGGCTGGAATGATGGTGGCTGTCCAATCACCACTTTTACTCTGGAATACCGACCTTTGGGTACAACAGTTTGGACCACTGCTCAGCGAACTTCACTTTCAAAGAGCTACATATTGAATGACTTGCAGGAGGCAACTTGGTATGAACTCCAAATGAGAGTGTGTAACAGTGCAGGGTGTGCAGAAAAACAGGCAAAGTTTGCAACTTTAAATTATGATGGAAGTGAGTATTTGAAGTTTTAAGTATGTGTAGCTAGTTTGTTATTTGTCATTTGTTTGTGTATTCTGCTGGTTCTATGTAACAATTCGAGTTTGTAGCAGTGGTGTCAAACTCAAACCATGGGGGCCTCAGTGGCCGCTAGGTTTTCATTTCAAATTACGTATCCAGTTACTGCTACTGATGGAATATAAAGGTAGTAATCAACTTATGACCATGTTCGGCTCAAACGGACCAGTCTCAAGTCGATCTGGACATAACACGGGCCAGTATATGCATTCAAACCTAAACATATGTATAGAACTGTATAATAAGTTCCTTAACTCATATTGTATTATTCTTTTATCATCATTCTTAGCACATTGCGTAGATTTTCTATCAAGTTTTTTTGCAATCTTGTTTATTTTATCATTTTGTTTCATTCTTATTATTGCTCGCATGGGTGCCAAACTTTTAACAGCTTCACAAATCCTTTCTTTGTGTTGTTACATCATCAGTGTGAGCCTCTCCTATTGTTCGTTGTGCCAACTATGAGAGGAGGAGTTGTACCGGCAGAGTTTCAGCGCTCATATATTTTTTGTTTTAACATTTCAGCCTTCTAATAATGAACATTAACAAATAACGGAGTTCAGTGTGGTTTCATTACCCCTTTATGGTTGTTTGCACAGTGCAACACATCATGAGTCACAATGCAGAAGCTTCAGATGTTAGTTAACTGGATTCAAAGCCAAAGCACAGCAGTATAGCACGTGCAGCGAGCACCTGTTACAATGGGATAACTTAAAGCCACATGTGATTGAATTTGCTTTCTTTCCTCCCTCATTCTGCTTGATCACCTTCATTTTTGTGTCAAGATAAATTGCCTCTTTTTCCTGTAATTTTAAGACAAATATAACTGAGCGTAATTGAAACCACTGCAGGTAATAAGCTGAGGTCGTAAGTTGATGGCTACCTGTATTTCTTTTGTCTTCATTTTAATTGACTGTTTTTTAGGATACAGGACCATAATTCTTTTTTTCTTTTTACTTACCCAGCAGCAACAATAATATAATGTGCAAAGTGAGCCAACAGATAACCAACTAACTCAGTGATCCCAAACTCCATTCCTTAATAGCCAAAGTTTGGTTGCAACCAATTATTTAATTTGAAAGTCATTTCTCGCTGTTAGTGTAACATATAATTCTGTGGATTCCTAGTGTTCTCATTCTAGTATAATACACAGTTCCAAAAATGCTGATTTTGCTTTTCTAAAACTATAGCATTGAGGCTTCTAGTGTTTCATGTTTGTTTGTCTTCCAAAAAATTTTATCCAAGGTGTTTTACAAGATCAGCATACAGTTTCTGCTTAATCTTATTAAGCACACTTCAGTTTAAGAGACTAGCATTCTATACAATTTATTATACGTATAGTTTTAATAAAAGAACATAAACAGAAAACATTATGTTGAAACATAAGTGGAAATGCATTATGCAATATTTACGAAAATAGACTGTACAGTGCCATTGTTTTCAAATTAGTTTTTTTTTTTTTTGCTATAGTACACAGAAAGGTACAATGTGCTTGATGTCTTGCTGCCAAATGTTACTTTAACAAACAAATCTTGTATTTTGAAATCTAATCTTGGGTATCGTTACTGCTTTTAAAATGCATTAGAAGCACAATACAACACTGTGCAGTATGTAGTGGTAATGCCTTACAGTGCTGGAATCTGTCCAGTTTCAGGATGGGAATTGGCAGGAATTAGGGGAACAGAGTAGAACCATGAGATGAAAACATTAACCAAAAAGCAAATAAAGGTCATTACCAGAAAGACAGAAAGACTGTGCATCAGAACCCAAGATATTAACCAAAAATCAAACTCTCAAGAAACTAGCTTTAAATCAGTAAAACCATAAAATCAAAATAATCAGTAAATATAAAATAACAATTCCAAAAATTAAAACAAAAAGTTAAAAGCAAAAGTTAAACTAACTTCTGCATAGTTGAAAACCAAATTAAAAAATATAAGGTCCAAAAGAAAAAATATTAAGTGCATGATAACTTAATAATATTGCTGGCATTCATAACGAAATCACAGTTTGAGTCACAATCATGGTCCTGTCTGTGTGGAAAGAGTTCAAAAGGTTTTGTCTGCTTTGACACTTTTTAGATTGATTGAAAGCGCTGTGATTTTTTTTTTAAGTACATTATATTTAACTTGGAATGTGCACAAAAAGTATCTTATAGTAGACCATATATCTCCCAGAATTAGTCCCTGATGTGTGTTCTTTGCTTCTGGAATAAGAACTAGATCTAATATATCTCTGTACTGGCAGAAAAGGGCTTATAAAATTAGTGAGTGAACTTGATCTAAACATTCACAGATATTGATGTATTGTAGCTTGAAAGACTTTGCTGTGTAACTGCAATGAATGCTTTACTACCTACCCTTCCTCACTATTGTAACTGAGCACTTAATCAGTAGCTAATATGCAGAATTAAATTATATTTAATTAGTTAATTGACTGTGTCAACAATCTTAGGTTATTCCTCTAATTGAGCTTTTACTTGGCAAATGAATGTGTTTAAATGAGACACAGGTACTTAAATAAAGATAATTGCAGAACTTTGGAATTTATAACAGAACCTGCTGTCTCTTGCTGAATTCAATATGTTCAATCATGTAATTTTTTTTTTTTTGTTTTTGTACATCATGGTCACATTACACATTCTTTATGAATTCTGTCACAAACAGCAAACCTCAGGACACAGTACTGGCATCTTGTCTCAGACTTCTGTTAGCCTGCATATGACTGGCACATTGACATGTCTACCAACTTCTGAAAACTAACATAATGATCTAATTAAGAACAATATAGATATTTAACCAAAGTATTTCTGTCTGTTGCTTCTTTAAAAACATCTTAATTGAATAAAAATATAACTACTGAGTTCCATAAAACAGGACTGTGAAATCAGCAATGTGTTTCCTTATTTAGTCTTGCATTTAAGGACTCCGTGAAGATCATTCTAATTCATCTCAGCATTTAGTAAAGCAGAAAATTGCTAATTGGTTTAAGCAATATATAAATCATGGTGTTGAAGTTATTTTATTGATTGCTGTGAGTATTACATTGTTATACAACTGGCCGGGACTGCTGAGATTTCACTTGGCTGCATTTCTACGATTTCCATAAACCTAACCAGAATTGATTTGATATTCAACATATAGTCAGAAAATCCTTACTTTACTCTGTAATTTTGATTGGTTTTAAGGCAGTCATTATCCTCCTTAAGTACAGTGTGTATTAACTATTTTATATATATTTCAATCATTATACTATAAGAATACACTGTGGATAGGGAAAATTAAATATTATGCAATATGGTGGAAATTGTATATATTTTTTGACTTTCAGGTACCATACCACCACTTATTAAATCTGATGTTCAGGGTACAGAAGGCATGGCAAGCAACGAAGGACTGAAGATGATGGTGACAATTTCCTGCATTCTGGTGGGCGTTGTTCTTTTGTTTGTGTTGTTGCTTATCGTCCGACGACGACGAAGGGAACAGAGACTGAAAAGATTACGAGGTGAGACAAAGAGAAATCAAAATGTAATATTTATTTTTAACTTACAGCCGCTTACAAGACATTTTTAAAAGAGTATTAACCTTTCTATCATAAGAGACTGTAGCATATTCCTATATGATTGTCAGTAGTAAATTCTATCAAAATATGCTCAGGATCTTTCCTTTACAGTGCTCCTTGGAGGTGGGAAAGAATTGTTAGGCAGAGTTAGTGAAGCTGAATTTAATGGCTGGTCTTGGAAAATACCATAGTTACAGTAAGTGAGCTTATACCCATAGTTTACATGTAGCAGTATCTGTACTAGAATATTATAGGTCTCCTAAAGAATTTTTTCCCCATTTCATTAAAGATTTGTCTTTAAAAAATAAATAATGATTTTTTTTTTTTTTTTTTGGTTAAAATGTGGTTTTTCAATAGGGTAGTGTTTGCATTGCTGGTGTGCAGCTTTATGTTTCATGTTCATGTTGCTTCACTTAATGGGATTTCAGACAAATAAATATCCATCCATCTATTTTCCAACCCGCTGAATCCAAACACAGGGTCACGGGAGCCAATCCCAACCAACACAGGGCACAAGGCAAGAACCAATCCTGGGCAGGGTGCCAACCCACCGCAGGACACACACAAACACACCAAGCACACACTAGGGCCAATTTAGAACCGCCAATCCACCTAACCTGCATGTCTTTGGACTGTGGGAGAGAACCGGAGCGCCCGAAGGAAACCCACGCAGACATGGGGAGAACATGCAAACTCCACGCAGGGAGGACCTGGGAAGTGAACCCGGGTCTCCTAACTGCAAGACAGCAGTGCTACCACTGCGCCACCGTGACAAATAAATATCATTGTATAAATAAAAACTAAAAGGTTCAGCAGTAAACACTCTAATAATGTACTTGCCGGAAAAGAAAAATTAATTGAACTTCTGCACATTCTAATATGAGCAATGAAATTTAATCAACTTTTTCTGTTATCTTCTTACCCTCGCCATTTTTTACTTACCCACAAATATACAAAAACATTAAGCAAAATATAAAACAGTTCCTGTTGTGCATAATTTAAACTATTTTTCTGATTTTGAGCGTTATTTCTTGTGTGCCTTCTTTATGTGATTGTCAATAATGCTCTATGTCTTGTAGCAATTTCTGATTGTATTCAAAGATCACCATAAATAAGGTGTTTAAGTTTCTGTCCTCTATAGCAAAGTTCACTGAGCATTTAGCTACTCAGGCTTTTTGCATGTTTGTTGACTATGACTTCAGGAAGGGTATTTTTCGTACGTGGATTACTCGTTTAGCCAGATGTAATTGTTGACTATTTGACATGATCCTGGATCTGTCGGTTTTTCGAAACTCTTCCTGGATGTTTTGTGATAGCAGCAGATCCAAATCCTCAAACCTGCTTGGAGCAGGTTTGTTGTATGTAAACAAGGATTAGCTTACACACTTAATCAGTGTCATGGAATTCATTCAGTCATGGCTTAGTCGTTTGTGAATGAGCAACCAATTGATATTGATGTGCAAATTATAAGAATAAAATTTCGTATAGAGAGGGTTTTGCGCGATTGGCAAGATCCTTTATTGCTCTTGGAGGAAATTCTTTTCGAAAGATACCGCTTTAGCGGAGGATGAATATTGTACCTCAAAAGATTTATTAGCGCCTTATATTCGAATTCATACTAGGTGAAGTCGGGCTCTCACAACCACATAGACAGTATGGATTGCTTTGAGTTTTTTTGCAAGCGGCACTTTTTTATATACTGTAGGCAATGCGGAAAATCTGTCTAAAAGTGCAGTTTGCCAGGCAATTTGTAAAGTCTGTTTGGTTCTGAAATGTTTTCTTCGAGTTTTCATAGTAACACTATGGACACCTGTGCGTACAGACAATAAAAGAGGCATTTCATGCCATTGCAGGTAGGTAATACACAGGCAAAAACACCCACAGTTCCATAAAGAATCTCACAATCAGCCTAACATTCTCATTACCCAGGATTTCCAAATGTGATTGGGGCACATGGGACTGATCAGAGTGGAGTTTGATCAAACATTATTTAAAAAATGTACCTCTCCTCCTGATGAATAATCAGACACAGTGTCTTCATCAAACATTTGACCTTCGTCAATATCTCGTTGGTTAGACACAAGTTCTAGGGATATGACATTCCTTGCAACTGACCCCACAAAAAAAAAAATGCGGGCGTGCGCATTCATCTCGGATGATTAGATCCAGCTAGACTAATCTACTACATGGCTGCGTTTGAAAAACCGACTTATCCCGGATGAGCTTCACTGCCATTAACTCATCCAAGATGAGGCATCTGAACTCAGATGATTTAAGCAATGTACGGAAAATACCCCCCAGTTTGCATATTGGGTTTAATAATTTTAATTTAATTGATATTGTGGCTTAGACACCAGGTATTTTTGATTATTTTTTTCTCTTATATCCTGGTTTTGGTGTTTGTATTTTTTTCTTTGATGTACCTTTTTGTACTGGTGGCAGAATGCTAATTTGCTGTACATATTGAAATTTATAGATGCCTTTTCTTTAGTAATTTCTTTCTTGTCTCTTTACTCATGAACTGAGGAGATCAATTAAGTCTTCTGGTACTTCCAACTTCTGGTACAACACAGTCCATTACTTATGGTGCTCTTTTAAAAACTCCACACTGTTTCTCCTTCAGATGTTTACCCAGTCCATGTATTTAAATGTATGCTAAATTGAATCTTGCACCTCATTTTTGTAATTCTGTCTTTATTATTAAAAGCATGGTGTTTCAAACTTTAGACTATTGGCTAAAATTGGTTAGTTGGAACATTCCAACCTGCAAGGCTTTTTTGCCCCACAAGATGCCATCTTAATGTCATGAATTTAACCAATTTAACCAGTGTTCACTACATTCAACATTCATCATCTGCTTGTCAAAGTATTTCTAAAGTGATTTGCCTAAAAATTGATAAAAACAGAAGGATTCATTGAGCCCTGAATAGTGCTGGCTTAAAGAAAATTATTGTAGTGCCCACTGCACTAAAATTTCATCATGTGTTGATTATATTTTGTACCAAACAAATTAAGCATATATTGAATGGAATATTTGCCAGAACCAACGTCACATGGTGTTCCTGACAAATAAAGGCCACACCTTTTTAGCTGGTTGGTTTTTAGCAGACTTTTCGTTTTCATGTTTGTTTAGTTTGTCATTACACAAAAGCATGTGACTGATGCCTTGACCTGATGTATGTTCAGTCTTTTCATACCAATATAAAAATAATGGAATGCCAGCTAGATTCTTTTCTTATCAGCTTTGTACAATGCAAAGCTAATGTGATAGCACTGATTTTCCTTTTTTCTTTCTACCGAACTTAAAATCATTGGTTTAAGGAGCTTTTTCATGGTCAGTTTCATGTTAATCTACAGTACATATAATCACCTGCTTGACATGATTGTGCCCCACTGTATGCCACCTCATTAGCTGCTGTGCTGGAACACAATGCCTACAGCAGCAAAGTGTAGCTTTAAATGATTATTCATTAGCAACTGAAACTCCAATTATTTTAGTCCTACAATACATTTATCAAGTACCCACTCCCATTTACATTGCACACCACAAATAAATAAGTTCAGTTCCACAGGTATTGCACAGTAATGGAGGTCTCCATAGCAGAGCAATTAATTTAATGTTAACATACACAGGAGAGTGCTACAAGAACTAGCCACAAACAGTAATGATAACTAAAGAGGAAGTGGTTTTTGCTTTGAGAATCTTCATTTTAAAATGGCATTTGAGAACTGCTTAGTGTATGTTCTATGATTATGTCTGACATTTTCCTATAGTAGGAAATTGTACAAGTAGTAGTTGTGTGATATGTACAGAATACAATGAAAAAACTAACTTGCCTATTGCTAAATTCTGTAACTTTCCCACACTGCAAATATGACATAGAACATTGCAGGGGAAAACACTTTAATAACTGTGCAAATCGGGGACTAAAAGTAAAAAGTCTGTCTAATGGTTGGTTATTCAACATGTTTGACTGTTTTACTGATTAAAAACAGGTATACTTCTGATGCACAAAGTTATTTTTCTAAGTTTATACTGCTACTAATGTAGTTGAAATAAATTATTGTAAAATAATCTTATCATTACCTAGATTGACATAACCATTATAAATTACAGCAATTCCTCTGCTCCTCAGATGTTTAAGTTGTGTTTATATATATATATATATATATATATATATATATACAGTATATCTATCTATCTATCTATCTATCTATCTATCTATCTATCTATCTATATATCTATACACACACACACACACAGTGATCCCTCCTCGATTGCGGGGGTTGCGTTCCAGAACTGAGGAAGCATGTACCATAAATTAAAAGACCCATTGTCCGCAGAAATCCCCGAACCAGAGAAAAATCTGTGATATATATTTAGATATGCTTACATTTAAAATCTGCGATGGAGTGAAGCCGCGAAAGACGAAGTGCGATATAGCTACATATTACTGTGTGTGTGTATATATATATATATATATATATATATATATAAATATAAATGTCTACGTGTGGAAGTGAGCATGTCTCTCCAACCCGGAAATGAGAGGTGGAGTCGGGGTAAGGGCCCGAGTTTACGGAAGCGAGGCCAGCATATCAGCAAAATGAAACCTCTGAAGAAAGTCACTTGCTTAGCCGCTAATACAAAAGCAAGGCGAGTACATCGGCAAAACTGTTTCTCTTTTACTTTTCCTTCTACCGCTAATACACAGTCAAGGCGAGCACATCGGCAAAAGGAAACCTCCTAGAACAGAGATGCCCAGAGTAGTTCCTTTCAAATACTTGACATCTCTACATTTTAGTTTTTTTTCTGACGATTTCAATAGTTTCTAGGACCATAGCTAGTGTGTGTGTGTGTGTGTGTGTATATATATATATATATATATATATATATATATATATATATAAAGTGCTTATGTTTTGCACACCAGTCACACATTTAGCTGCAGCGGCATTAAGAAATTGGACATCTCTTCTCTTCATATACTAATGATGACAGTGTATTGTGTGGAGTTATGATGATTTAATAATGAGTGGAACTCATCTTATTGCTAGTAACCCTGTTATTCAGATTTCCTTGTACTACATTCTTTTCACAAGGATTTCACCAATTTGGGGTGCTTTTCCTTCACTGCATGTCATGAAACTTAGTTGACGTTCTGCTTTACTATGTTTTTTTTGTTGACTTTAGGCCACACTTTACATTAGGTATTCCCTTATTGCAGCATAGTTACTGTAAAATCTGTGATAAAAAAATGTTTAACTTGAAGCGGTGCTTAGATTTATGTAAAAATCATTATCAATGATCTGCATGGCCAAGTATCCAAATAATTATGTTTGCATGTTGTAAATGATAGGGGGTGTGCTTGAGTTATCCGGTAAATCCAAATGCCCAGAAAGCCAAAGTATGAAAAAAAGAAAATGGTTTACTAAGCAAAATAACAAAAGGAGGCAAGTGTTTATTGAAAAGACAAGATGCTGAAGATAAACAGAAAAAAAATCTAGAATGGCTGAGCATGTCTACAAAGATTTTCATGCTCTATCTATCATATAAGGTAAATTGTTTATTGGCAAATTACATGTATCTTCCTCTTGTCTCCTTCTGGTCTAAACTCTTAGCTCTTCCTACTTCTTCTGGCATCTCTTTCTCATACTAGCTGTGCCCTTGTCACCAAATATATATTATATTATGACTCTGTTGTACCTAGGTCTGGGGATCAGTATATAATTAAAAAAGAATTGTTCCTGTGGGTGATGGCAAGGTTACATTGGCATGCCCACTTAGTGGTCCTTTTGTCCCATTTGGGTCCTCCTCTGCAGTGTCCGTTTCTTAATGCCCACTACTACAGGGCAGCTCTTTTTGGTACATCCAAACATTCAAAACAAAAAAAAAAAAAAAAACGCAGCATGATCAGTTAGAGCTACTCCTATAAAGTTTAAGGTAATGTTAAATTCACATATGTATTTGAACTAGCTAGAATGGGATGTTAGTTTTATATAGCTAAATTGGTTTTGTTTTATCTTCTATAAGCTAACATGTTAATGGAATATTCTTAACATTCTGCTACAGTATTAACTTTGATGTGAACAGAATAAGCTTTGTCAGAATGAGATCATTTACAAATGGGAAAGGTATCAAGACATACAGTTTTCTAACCATATATACTGACATATAGTAATGTACTGGATACAGCAATACATACAGTAGCATAAATAATGATGAATACAGTAGATTAAAGACACATAACTAAGGTATGTAAGCCTGAAATGAAACTATCATTAGCAGAAGTTGTGTGTGTGTGTTTTCCTCTTCACTTTTGTGTGTGATCTGTTTTTGATTTGAATTGCAGTAATATGATAAAAACAAAGATACTTGGAGTGAGGAATTTTTAGGGTTTATTCATAATAAATGTTTTATGTTCTACAAATTTACACTACAAGATCTGTAATACTATTGACATACAGTATATATTTTTTTATTTTATAAAGCAGTTCATCAAACTGAATCTGATAATTCAGAACTTAAACATGTAAATTTCATCATCAAAATAATTGTACATAAAAATAATAAACAAAAAGAGAGAATTTTACATATGTTAAGGTGTTTTATGGAACTGCAACTAAGATTCTTTTCTTCAAAAATTATATGGGAAATATATACTATGTTCAAGGCTGCAAACTATACTTGAAACTTTAGCATCCTAATATCCCTGTTAAATTTGTTAGGTAAACTGTGTTTTTTCCTGAACAAAATCTAAACATGGCAGAATAATCACACAGTTAGAATGGTATATGCTAATTACATAGAGTGTTGGCATGATAAGTAAAAGATCTGCACTTGCAGCCCATAGAATCCCTGATGAGGTAATTACCAGTAGTCTAATTTAAAACAACGCCAAGTCAGTTAGCTTTGAAGTTTGGAAAATATGCTGCATTGTGCCTGAATGTTTATTTTTAAAACTTAAGATTCTTCTGGAGGCTGCACAGAGTCAGGAGTACAAAATAATAAATTTAAAATGTATCGGACGAAATGCAAGAATTCTAACAGAATGTAGATTGTCTTTTTTAACTGTGATTTTGGATTTCTTACATGGACTTTTTTAAAATCCTAAGCTGCATTTATCTGAAAGGTAGTTTTGATAGAAAAAAAATTACTAGTCTAGGCAGGATAAGCTATTCAAGCAGACACACCCAATCATTCATATTTAGACATTTCAGAGTCGCCAGTTAACCTGACAATTGCATATCCCACATGTACTGGAGGTGGAAATTTGAATGGTCTGAGAGAACGCAGGCTGACTTTGGAGAATCAAGTATAGATAGCATTAACTACTGGGCAATTATTTTTTGCCAAAGAAAGAGGAATGAATCTTTGTTTGAAGTACTGATTTATTATTAGTAATGCAGTACTGAAAGGTCACAATAAGTCCTTTATCGATAAACAAAACATGTGCATAAAGGTTAAGGTCAATAACAATTAACCATCTATAATACAATATATTAAATAATCATTATGAAACTCTGTCTCACTTAGCAACTTACCAAGCCCGGTAACATGTCTATGATTCCGACTTTTAAGATTGGGAATCAATAAAAGATGTTGTTGGAGCAAGCAAATGTCCTCTGTGTTAACACAGAGAATACTATCAACCATAATCAGCTATATACTAATGAGTGGTTAGAAACTGGCTGTTGTAAGTTAGAGTAACCCAGAAAGAGACATTTCCCATTCAGTCCAGCATCTCTGTATATAAAAGGAGATAGGAGCCTTACATAAAGAAATTTCTAATCTCAAGATGAAGATGGTTGAAAAAGAATAGTGGGGAAAATGCATAATTGTAGGTATGATTGAATGCTTAGAGAAATATTATTATGGCATTACATACTTTTATTTGGAATGCTTTGCTCATTATGACAGTGAAGAGATGTTTTTTGTAGTACATGTTTAATATTATAAAGTATGGTTTTCTATGGAGGCTGTAGTCTTCTTGGTACAGTATTACACTTTGTCTGATGTTGCCTTCACATCACAAGGGATCCAAATATCCAAATTCAATATTTGTATATTGCTATTTACTTCACTGCTGCACTTGTGGCTAGAGAGCAAGTGAAGCACAATGAGTGCCAAGATAGTGAGGTAGATCATGGTTTTTTGTGTTTTTTAATAAGAACTGAGAGATTACTGTAGATTGAGAGGTATGTTTTTTGTTACTTTCACTTAGTTTAGTAAGCTAGGTGTAGATGGGAGTGAAGGGACAGTGAGACTTGGGGTACTGCTTTCCTTGTTTTCTTCTATAAAGGTTTTATGGGGTAGAGTTGTTTTGAGTTGTTGCTGAGGTGTGTGAGATGTTACAGAGCTATTAAAGGTTACATTCTCTGTAAATGTTCTTGTTGATCATTTTAACAATGTGCTAAAAGCATCATTTAATATTGTAAAACCAGAAAATATAAAAATGAATCAAATTTTTGTACAGTGCCTTGGAAAAATAGTATTTGCACACTTAAGATAACAAAAAAGGCAAAAAAACAAAATTTCAGATCCCCGCTGACATTTACAAGGAGAAGGTTGTCAACTATAACAGAGCCCCTAGTAAGAAAAAGACAAATTATTGCCAGCAATGGAAATAATCTAAGAATACTGTTTTCTACTAGTAATAATTTGATTCATCTTTGTTCAGTTATTGACGTCAAAACCAAAGTTACACATAAGAATTTGCATTGTACTTTCAATCAAGAATTTAGGTTATAAGATCTGTAAGTATGCAGACCATGAAAGCATGAGATCTAAATAACCTCTTAAATTCACACAGGAATGAAGTAAATGTCTTCTCAAAGACAGATAAAAATATGCTTAGAAATGTGATCTCACTGATTTTACTTTTTACTTTGTCTTGACCCAGTTCCTATGAGGTTCTTGTGGAAAATGTAAACTGTTCTCTAGAAACTTGATGTTTTCTAGATGCACTGAAGATGGCTGAAGTAACACCCTTGCTTACAAAAACATTCTGGATGGCTTTAGTAATTTCAGGCTAATATCTGTCATTTTTGAGTAAAATATTGGAGAATACAGTCTTTAAACAATACCAGTCTGTTTTTCATAAAAATCACAAAGGTTGCCTTCCTAAAGATGCTCTAATGCTCCTAATGCTCTCAGACTTGGTAGTAACAGAAGGTACTTAAATGACTTGATCAGGTAGACCATTTTTGTACAATTATTTGAGTAGATATTAATGCAAAAATCTGTAATATACAGTTCCACATGGATCAATACTTGGACCGCTGTTGTTTTCCTTATACTGTATATACTTCCATATAGTAGATCATAGTATCAGTTTTTACAGCTTCACAGATGATGCACAATGATATATCTCTGCATCACCTAATGACCCAAATGTTCTGCATCCTCCAATTGTAATGCTTAAAAAAATTAAGGGAACACTTAAATCACACATCAGATCACAATGAATGAAATATTCAAGTGGAATGTCTTTATTGAGTAATACATGTAATTCATTGAGAACAATATGATGTAATAATGGTCAATGGAAACCAAAATAACCAACCAACTGAGAGCTGGATTCAACGTCACACTGAAAATCAAAGTCAAAAATTTAAGTCACAGGCTGATCCAACTTGTGTGAATTTCATCATGGCAACTCATAATGTGACTTGGTAGTTTGTATGGCCTCCACGTGCCTGTATGCACCCCCAACAACATCTAGACATGCTCTCAATGAGACAGCGACTGGTGTCCAGAGGTGTCTCCTCTCAGACTTGGTTCAGGGCATCAGTGAGCTCCTGCAGACCCTCATGGGATCTATTTCATAACTGTTTGGTCAGGAACATGCACACCAGTAACCAGCTGGAGATCATCTTCTAGGGCTCTTGCAAGGCTCTTCCTGTTCTTCCTTGTACGAAGGAGCAGATACCGGTCCTGCTGATGGATTGATGCCCTTCTACAGCCCTTTCCAGCTCTCTTCATGTAATGGTCCATCTCCTAGTATCTCCTCCATGCAAGACTGTGCTGGGAGATGCAGCAAACCTTGTTGCAACAGCATGTATGGATGTGCCATGCTGGAGGAGCTGGACTACCTATGCAACCTGAATTGGCTGCAGGTGCCACCTCATGGTACCAATAGTGACAAGGACACTAGCAAAATGCAAAACTAGAGAAGAATCAGACGGGAAATATAAGGAGAGAGCAATTATCTGTGGCCACTACCTGCAAAATAATTCCCTTTTTGGGCATTGTCTTTCTGTTGCCTCTCCAGTGCACTTGTTATCACATTCGTATTTCCCCGAAAATAAGACAGTGTCTTATATTAATTTTTGTTCCAAAAGGGCACTAGGGCTTATTTTCAGGGGATATCTTAAATTTATTCATGTACGACAATATACTGTACATTTATGCAAATACAGTCATGTCATCTACTTCTGAAATATTGTCATAACTCTCCAAATTCAAACCCTGAATTTCAGCCTGAATTTCTTGCTATGCTTTTGGATCCTCCAGGATTGATGTGCGTGCTTCAATGTTTGATGAATGGTGCAATGTGGTGAAGCAAAATGCAGACATACAAATGCATTTGTGGTGTTTTGATATTCAAGCATTGCATATTCCCCAAAGTAAAGACACAATACATTTTAAAAGTCTCATATACCATCTTAAGTGCCATCTTTTTTTTTTTTGTTTTCGCACCTTCACAATACCATTAGAATATATGGTGGCATATTTAAGCCACAGAGAAAAAGAAAATAAGGACATAATGAAAATGTTTATTTTGTGATTAAAGTGGAAATTTCAGCTTTAAACTCGAAATGTCCTCTTTAATCCTGTAGTTTTCTTTGTCAGTAAAGCAGACCGTTACAAAAGTCACCTTAAAACCAACCCAGTTTTTAAATCGCTACAAGCTTCTGGGGCTTCCTTCTGACCTTACAGCAGTGGCCAGCAGCATTGCCACAGAGAACACATTAAAATTATAATATTTCAGCTCTCTGCACATTTAGAATTCTTAGATTTAAACTTGATATCAATTTCATGAAGAAATGCATTAAAATATGTATGTTGTATTTTACAGATAAATCATTAACTTTGTTTAAATAATGATTACTGCTAATAGTTACACATATGGGGTGGCACGGTAGCAGAGCAGTAGCGCTGCTGTCTCGCAGGGAGTCACATCCCTTGTGATCCCTGCCTGGAGTTTGCATGTTTTCCTGGTGGGTTTCCACAGTGTGCACAGTTTTCCATCCAAAGACAAGAAGGTTTGGGGATTTAGTGAATCCAGAGATTTTGTTTCTGTGTTACGCCGCTGCTGCAGGAATGGGCGCATCCCCAAATTGATGGATGTAATCATTAAACATCCTTTTCAGAGATATTGTGGCAAGTTGTCCTTGGAATTTAATGGATGTTTTGGGCACACACGTTGCATCGCGTGAAGTATAAACCTGGCCTTAGGTGCCTTACTTTTCAGCTGACGATCTTGACTGGGGCTTATTTTTGGGGTAGGGCTTATATTACAGAGCAGCCTGAAAATCATGCTAGGGCTAATTTACGGAGTAGGTCTTATTTTCAGGGAAACATGGTATTGCACTACAAATTTGGTCATATAGCCCTAGAGAGGAAAACAGGGATCAGAAGTACTATAGGTGTTATTGTTGATTCTGACCTTAGTTTCTAATTCCATATAAACAACGTCACAAACACTGGGATTTTTCAACTTAGAAATATACCAAAAATTCTTTTTGTCTTTGTTTGATGCAGAGAAATTGATACGTGTACTTGCTGACAGCAGACTTGATTACTGCAATGCTATGTACACTGGTTTATTAATGAAGTGTATCACTATTGCAACTAGCACAAAACACAGCTGTGAAAATTTTGACCAGAACTAGTAAGAGAGATCATATTCTTATGTTGTAAAATGCATGTTGCTTTCAGAATTTACTTTAAGGTTCTACTTCCTGTTTTTGAAATTCTTAATGGAATAGCACCTAAATATTGTACAGAATGTATAACACAGTATATCCCAGGTTGTGCTCTCAGATGCTCTGAGGCTGTTTACTGAATGTTCCCAAAGTGAAGCATAAGACCATCTGGAGAATCAGCATTTTGCCACTATGCACCAAAATTGTGGAGCAGCATTCATACAAATTTTTAGAGAAGCTGGCTCTGTTGATATTTATAATTTTCACCTCAATATTCTTGTTTACTCTTACTTAATATTTCTTTTAACATATTTTTAATATTGTATATGTTTAACGATCTTATTTTGCCATGTTTTGCTTTGAATTAATTTCTTACATCGTGATTGTTTCTTATTGCTTTGTTTTTTAATATAATTTCTTTTAATATTCCCTCTATTTTATTTCTAGAATTGAAAATGTGCTTCAATTTTACATATTTTAAGTGTTAAACTATTTTTAATCTTTTTTATGAAGCACATTGAACTTTTAAAAAAGGTATGAACGATGCTTCATAAACAACAATAATAATTTCAAATTTTTTTGTCTTTTTTTTCAAAATTGAGTAGTTAGCTTTACTATTAGGAAACACTTTTTGCTTTACACATACTATATATATCTTGGGTTATCCCTGACATAATGTTTCAGTGTATTACTCTTTTGTGATTAATTTCTTTTACGGATTTAGAATATAAATTGAACAGAATGGATGTCACATTAACAATCTCAGAGTTGAATGAAACAATATTAAACATATATTGTATTTATCCACATGTCTTAATGGCCATTACAACTGGACATGCCTCTCATAAGTATGGATATTGGTTTTAGATCTGGATATATTATTATAGAATAGTTAAACCTTTATATTCCACACTTTCTGCAGTAGTTATGACCATTTCTAAAACCACAAATGAACACTGGGCATTGTTTTCATTTCATTAGTGCTATTATGGTTGTTTAAAATGAGGAGAATACAAATAAAGTATAAACTCATCTTTATATGTCTTGCTTTGTGTTTGTCATAAATAACTGTTGTTAATTTACTAGTAATCTGGTTGTGCATCACTCACTTAGAATATGGAATCGTGTATGTGACACTTTATGCCAGAAATTCTATTCTGTGAAACTCCAATGTATGATAATTATATATTTTAGCCTTATTACTTTTTACAATATTATTTATATCTTCATAGAGCTACAGTATCTGTAGACAATGTTTGTGTATTCTTTGATCAACTTTATCTTAAATAAGGAATTCCAGCAACACATTATTTTTTCCATTTACAAGTTAGAAACTTTTTTAAAAAAGAAAGAAATGCAGTATTTTCTTCACAAAGATACACATAGAAACAGGGGTTATGTTACAGAGAAATCTGGAACTTTGTTGGGCTCAATGGCTTGTTCTGTTAAAAATTGTTCTAATGTTTCCTAATATTCCATGATTTTACATGGTAGAATATATTGCAGCTAGTAAGGATCAGACTTTAGGAATACGACCAAACTTTATCAGTTGATTTCCTGCAGTACACTTCTAGGTGCTCTTAGACAATGATAAGAAAAGACCCTCTTAATCAGTATCTTGGACATGGGATAGAATTCATTCAATCATAATACTCATTCTTTATCAATGTGTGTCAAGTAGAGTGCCATTTAGCTTACAATTGTACATTTACTTATCATTCAAAATTAAAATTATTGAAAATATACCAGTGATTTGACTGATTATGAAAAGTGGCATCAAACTGCAGTCTGGCTACATTATGTATATTGATCCATCCATCCATTTTCCAACCCGCTGAATCCGAATACAGGGTCACGGGGGTCTGCTGGAGCCAATCCCAGCCAACACAGGGCACAAGGCAGGAACCAATCCTGGGCAGGGTGCCAACCCACCGCAGGACACACACCCACACACCAAGCACACACTAGAATCGCCAATCCACCTAACCTGCATGTCTTTGGATTGTGGGAGGAAACCGGAGTACCCGGAGGAAACCCACGCAGACACGGGGAGAACATGCAAACTCCACGCAGGGAGGACCCGGGAAGCGAACCCGGGTCTCCTAACTGCGAGGCAGCAGCGCTACCACTGCGCCACCGTGCCGCCCCTATGTATATATATTGATATTTTCTTAAATTAACACCATTTTGAGATAAAACATTGAACTGTTTTTCAGATACTGTTGAACTTGCTATTATTCTCACTGCTTTATTAGCGCGGTGTGGGGTAACACCAGACGGTACAAGATTATGTAAAAATGAATCCGTTGAGATTTCCTACACTGCTTTACTTTCATGTCAACCTTTTTTCTTTAAATTTAAGAATCCCAATCCACCCTACATAACTCAGTGGGAAAGTAATTTATCTGTATTATACTATTTAAACCAGGAAAAAAATCCATTTGTCGTTGCAAGGAATGTTTTGGCAAGAATTTCCTAATGTTGCTGTAAAGTAAGCCTGACTGGGCCTAATTCTACTCACTTTTTTAATGTATATAAAGAATTATGCCTTTTGTTTGCATAGCTTTTCAGACTGAGTAGGATAAGGGCTTTATATAAATAAACATGTTTATGCTTTTATGCAACTTAATTCTCTTTTGGATAGGCTGTATCGATTGCACTTTTGAGAAACTGCATTTAGAATATTACATGTAATCGTTAAATTCAATAACTTTTAAATATGTTTTAAAGAGATAAATTCTGAAGAAAATGTTCATAGTATCTGTATGCAAAATATATTATGAAAAGGTTGTTTATTGCCTAGCTGCTACTTTGTCACAGTTGGAGGTTCACATCTTATGTTTATTTTGTGGTCTTAAACTAATACTGTGGATGCTAAATAATTCTATGTGAATACAATGTACAGTACTATACAAGGCAGATTTTATCTAAAGTCACAAAACTTTTTTTTTTTCTTTCCAGATGCTAAAAGCTTGGCTGAGATGTTAATGAGGTACTGTACTTAACTGAGTTCATCCAAGATTGCATTTAGTTAGTGCATGTATTCATTTTTATTAATGTTGACAGCATACAAGTCATTTACATTAAGTATGTAATACAGAACTGTCTCTAACTATTGAATCATATAAAGCTGCCAGTATTATATAAACTGAAGTGGTTACTTTTTTATGCATGTTTTCCAGCAAAAACACACGGACTTCTGACACCCTAAACAAGCAACAGCAAACACTGCGCATGCACATTGACATCCCTCGGGCTCAACTCCTTATTGAAGAGCGAGACACCATGGAAACAATTGGTACGTCCCCTTTAATTAAACTAGCGAGAGAATCAAATCATAATCAAAGCAGATGTGTAGAAGTTTTGTTTTCCATCATCTATAATGAGTCTACAATCTTCCATGTCCTCCAGTGGATAGTTATTTTTAGTAGTGGTTTGATTCCTTTTGTTCAGAGGGTACCAATTTTTCTGAATATACAAAGTTTGTATTGCTTTCTGAAGAGGACCAGCCCTTTGATAAGGAGAACTAAATCACTAATTAATTTCTTAGAATTGTTTTATACATGAAATATTTAAAATTGCTTACTTTTTTTACAGTACATACTTAATTTTTCAATTGCATATACTGTATTTCTTCAAAATAATTTGATATTACTCAAAAGTCAGTCAGTCATTGTCCAACCCACTTTATCCTACATAGGGTCACAGGGGTCTGCTGGAGCCAATCCCAGCCAACACAGGGTGCAAGGCAGGAACAAATACCCGGACAGGGCGCCAGCCCACTGCAGGGCACACACACACCCACCCACACACCAGGCAGACACTAGGGACAATTTAGGATCGCCAATGCACCTAACCTGCATGGCTTTGGACTGTGGGAGGAAACCGGAGCACCCGGAGGAAACCCACACAGAAAAGGGGAGAACATGCAAACTCCACACAGGGAGGACCCAGGAAGCGAACCGAGGTTTTATATTTTATAAGCATAATCTTCATATTGCTTGTAGCATTGTTTTTATTACTCTTTACCTGTCAAAAGCTAAATGTTTAATAAAAAAATAAGTTAATCTCTTAAACAGTTTAATAGTTTTTTTACAGAATCGTAATGTGCTCGGTTCTTTCGGAAGTTCTCCGATTGATTAGCACAGCCTTAACAAAAGCCAATCGCTAATCCAGAATATATAGATAAAGCCAGAGAGTAACCTATTGAGAAAAAGTCAGTGTTCTGGAGTGTAATCTTTATTCCAATTCCAATTTTGATGGAGTACATTAAACTAATAATGCTGATAAATACTGCATCTGCCAAATACTGAATGCATTGAGTGAGTCATTTAAAATTTATTTAATGTCTAAAGATTTCTATACCTGAGATTGCACACTAACAACAAAAAAACATTTATTTATATAGCACATTTTCATGTATAAAAGTAGCTCAAAGTCCTTTAAAAAATATGGCTCAACAGAGTTACAGAAAACGTAAAAACTAAAGACCAGTTATTTATAATAGTAGAGAAACATAATGTCCAGTTTAACTTATTATGATCAGATGGCCAGGGAGGGCAGGAAAATAAAAATTCCAGCTTGAGGAATGTTGGAGAAAATAATCCTGAGGGGTTCCATTCCAAAAACATAGTCAAGCTACACTAACCATAAGCCTATGGAGTGTTTTGCATTAATCAGTTGCAAAAATGTGCAAATAAATCACAATTTAAATAATTGTAACTTTTATATTGTAACACAAAAAATAAAAATGTCAAAGTGGATGGAATATTTTTCACAGACACATTAATTATAGTTTTAGACACCAAAAATCATGCTGTTGTCTTCTTTTTATTATATATTTGTCACATCTCAAATATGAGTGAAAATTGCTCATGATGATGTCACCCAGTCCCTTTACCTTTAATGTGATTTCTGAATTTTAAAAAGTTTGCAGTATTTATTTGTTAGATGTTTTCATCACATCACAGTCACTACCTCTACAACTACAATGGTTACTCACAGAGGACTGGTTTAGAGCACGGATTATACCACTTAATGCAAAAACAAAAAATCAGTCAAGAACAAAATGAAAAATGAAGGCATGTTCTGCACAGTATTTTTAAGATTAGTATCAGCTTAACACCTACATTCCTACAAGTATATGCTTTCTTCAATTTTTCAATGAGAAAGACAAATGTTCTGCTGTCACAGTATAAAGTATTCCAGAACAAGAATCTGTCTGGATGAGTAATTAGTCATGAAGTTTGAATATTCAGTATTTATATTATTAAAAAAAAACCTTTATTAAGGTCACATAAGTAGAAGCATACAAATTACAAAATGGCGCAATGGCATTTCATATTGAGCCAAGTTACAGTATATAAGATAATAAATAAACATTGGACTAGATAAGTCTAACATAAGTATACAACCACTTTTGAAAATACCTTTGAATAGAAAAAATAGTTCCCACCAAATGCATATCCAAAATCCAATAAAACTGAATTTATTTAAAATTATGTTATGGATACTCATGGTACATGGTACTTACATGGTGCTTTGAGTATTTTATACAGTGGAGTCAGAAAATAATCAGATCACATCACTATTCACTAATTTTGTTATTTTGAAATCTTCTGTTAAAATCACTTCAATTAAATTTTCCCCACATCAAGTAAAACTCAATACCCTAGAATGACAAAGTGAAAACAGGATTTTAGACATTTTTTTTGCAAATTTATTAAAAATAAAAAATGGAAATATCGCATTGACACAATCCTTTTACTCAGTATTTAGTTGAAGATCCTTTGGCAGAGTTAGCAGTCTTCTTGAGTATGACCCAACAAGCTTCACACACACCTCGATTTGATCATTTCCTACCATTCTTCTCTGTAGGTCCTCTCAAGCTCTGTCAGGGTGGTCGGAGACCATCAGTGGACAACTATTTTCAGGTCTTTTCAGAGATGTTCGATTAAGTTCCTATTTCTTGTGTCATAATAAAGATTACACTTAAATGTATGGATGTAACTCATTTACTTCTCAGACCTACAAAGAAACCTGTTTCTCTAAAATGTCTTTTGTATCTGGTGCATTTACTATCCATTAATGGGGATTAGGCACAGCACATATGTTTAAGACCTATTTCAATACAAATGTTACTTTAGGTCAGCTGTAGTGGACTTGTGCAACTAGGTAGTTCTCTTCAGCATGTGTTTGATTTTGTGTACAATCACATACTTGTATTACATTATATAATGCAATTCTTTTTTTATAATAAGTCTGCTAACAATATATTAGGAGAAACTTATTTACGTTGAAAAACACAAGTTGTTTTATTGTGTAAAGATTGTGCAAGTTTCCATGTACAATTGCAGAAATTATATAGGTGGATATTTTTATTTGGGCTTGATTTAGGTTACACAGAAACATTTAACCACAGTGAAGAAGTGTTTTTACAGCCAAAGTAATCAGTGCAGAATACAGGTTTCAGCTGGTAGCAGATGTGACAGATTTCTTTAATAAACCAATCACTACAACTCTGCAGATGTCTCTTCTTGGCAAGCAGCAAAAAAATACATTATCTTTTATATTACTCAGCTATACTACAATTTTGATTTTAATTACTAGTGGTTTATATAAGAAGAAAAAAAATTAGAGATTTGCTAACATTAAACGTTAGTATGTGCATTTAACATTTTGCAACCAAGTAAAAGGTAAAGTAGTAAAACTCATTGTATGATTTACAACATGTTTATGCATTATACTATATATGTTTGTGTTTTATATTTATTGTTCTTTTGTATGCACAAACATTAAGTGTAGAATCTAAAATAAAGGGTAAAATATGTACTCCACAGTATAATTTTCATTTAAATTAATAAATCTGAAAAGTAATATTAATAAAAAAGGGTTATTATATCAAACTCAAATTGGAATTGTGGGAAATGTGATTTTTATGCAAAAAGTAATCCCCTTTCTTACTAATAAATGGTTTACTTCCCCTTACTTCCCAGATGACCGATCTACAGTTTTGCTGACTGATGCTGATTTTGGAGAGACATCAAAACAGAAATCAT
The DNA here is from genome assembly GCF_016835505.1 of Polypterus senegalus. Classification (NCBI taxonomy): domain Eukaryota; kingdom Metazoa; phylum Chordata; class Cladistia; order Polypteriformes; family Polypteridae; genus Polypterus; species Polypterus senegalus. The sequence continues at coordinate 121,227,700 of NC_053155.1, read as the reverse complement.
CCACTGTCACACATACTGTTCATTATCAGTCTCTTTCACAAGCAACTGGACCGCTAGTTGATGTATCTGATGCTCGACCAGGAACTAGTAAGTTTGAAAATAGTTCAATGAAATTTCTATGCTTGCTGTATTTTATTTTGAGTGCAGTACATGTCTAATGAAATACCATGCTGATACAGAAGTGCAATGAGAAAAATAAAGATGGTGAGAAGGTAAAATCTCAGCCAAGATATCTATTTTCACCTATTTCTCCAAAACAACAATGTCAAAGTGTGCCCATGATAACGGTTCCAATATAACTTTACTGAAATATAACAGGTTTGGAAAGTGTTTATTTTCTATGTGTGTCTTTAAAATGGCAGACCATGTCTCTCAGAAGCCCACAACTGCTGCTTAAGTTTCCAATATTGTGCCTACAGTATTTATGCACACTTCAGCTTTGTTGCCTTGTTTCATATATTTAGCTGTAAACTCACATTATTTTTATTGTTACTTTTACATTAAAAAAGAAAAACACTTTATCTGATATATTTAGTTTTAGGTTTTCTGTATCTACTATTATTGAAGAGGGTAGCCCTCCAAACCTAGAAGATAGTAAAGCGGCTTAGTGAAGGTAAAAATTGTGTCTTTATTAAACAAGTAAGTAATCAAAGGAGATATATAAACTCAAACCATACAATGAACAAACTCTGCACTCCATCATTCCTTCATACTAGAGAGAGGTCATGTGCTATTAGAATTTAGTGAAATAGTTCATCATTGTGCTACAGACTTAACAGTTTTTATTAGGAAATTCTCCACTGTAAAAAAATATGTATGAGTAATTTATATGATACTTTGCTAAGAATGTGCATTGAGACTTGCTACTGCTGGAGATTAGTTTCATCCCATGGAATATTCACAATTCTATTTCATTATTTTCAGCTCCATCTATAACCTAACAATCAAAATTAAAAAAAGGTAAATTTATCACATCAAACATCTTTAAACTACATTTGTTATCTTAAAATTCTTTTCTTATGTGCTCATGGTTGTTTCAAAACCACTCACTTTGATTGCTATATATGGATTGTCAGTGCACTTAAGAAGGTGGAAAATGGATCCTGAAGCCACGAAGGTTGAGAAACACTGCTGAATTTCAATACCCCCATTCATTTAAAAACAAAAGTAAAACTTTATTTTCATTAGCTGACCATAATAAGAATATTAAGAGTACTATCACAGGATATATAATACTGATCCCTGTGAGCTGAGTGCTGCAGTGCATGCCTAATTATCAATTCAAATTAGTCATGTGTCCAGTTACATCCCAAAACAAGCCTTAAAGAAGCCCTCCCCCTCCCTCTTCCTTCATCAGAAAACACAGGACATGCTGTGAAATTATAAAAACAAAAGATTTATTACTGTTTACAAAGTATTTCTTCTTAATGAATGTATCAGCACAGATAAATTGTAAATAAGCCAGACCAACAATGGAACAAGCAGGTCCCATGCCACTGCTTTGTGGTACGGCCAATGAGCACCCCAACAGTGGAACTCAATGATCTATATTTTATTTACTTTTTTCTAGTTTGTGGACTTTTGTTATATTTTGCTTGTGGTGTTTGTCTTGTTTACGTCTTTTGTTGGTGAGGCACAGCGCAGCATAATTGGTTCAGCATAGTTGGCACACTTTTCCCTAGCACTTTCCCTGTGGGACAAGTAAAAAAAAAAAAAACATTGCTCCTTTATAGTCCACTCAAAACTGGTTTACTTACTCCTAACCCATTGAGTTCAATGCATATTGTGGAGTTCAGTGAGGTTTGCGTACATTTCTGTTATTTTTTTGAACTCATAGGGATGCAAACTCTATTGGGTTTGCTCATCACTAGTCTTAAGTGTTGTTTTTTTTACTTATGATCAACTTCAGTGCCACCAATTTTATCTAACCTATGCAATATTATGAATATAGTTTGATAAGAGAAAATAAAAACGAATTTTTAACCATGAAACAACAAACTATTTGCTTCTAAGTTCCAAATCTGCTACAAATGAAACTACCCTCAAAGCAGAAGAAACAACATAAAATACTTCAAGAAATTAATAATACTTAGAATGTTAATTTTTTTATTAGCAAATATTACTTTCAAAGTCAAGCTAGATTAAAAATGTATACATAGTTTATATGATGATTAAATTTAGTGTTTAACACTGCTGCGCTACAACGTCAGCAAAATGGGTTCAAGAACTCAGACTGGTGTCTTTGTGCTGCTTGCTTGTTTGCAGTTTTCTCTGATTACTCCTGTTTTTTCTCCCAATATCCTTAAAATATATTGACAGATGACACAGTAGTTTAATTGTTTAATGTTTAATTCAATATAGTGCTCTTCACCAAATACAGGCTCAAGGTGAGATGTATGAATTTAGCAAATAAACTAAAAAATCTAAATAAATGTGTGCATGTGAAAGATTACCGTCACATCTAGGATAAGTTCTTGCACCCTATGATCCCTTAATGATGTAAACGAGTCCGTTAACAGATTAATAGCCATGCTGGTTATGCTAGATTTGGAATCCTACAGCATTTTACTATTTACATTAATAAAGCATTAAATACTGAAAAAACTGAAATACTACCATTTTCTCTACCCTTGTCTAAATTGAAACTTTTGGGAAGGCGGTGAAAATGATGGTAATCTTCTAAACTAATTCTACTGTTATATCTTCTTTAAATGGAAGTGAAACATATTTGACAGGATCATTATAACACTAAGGATTGTTTCAACACCTGAATATTCCATTTTGAATAACTTTAAAGATTAGCTTTTTAAAGGGAAAATAAACTTGTTCAAAATTGCTATACTGTATTGTCTAATACGTCAGAAAAGGTTAACTTGTACTTGCAATCTTTAAAATCAAATTATCTAATAAATTTGAAACTTCCTTAGCAGGTTATCAAGTGTAGATAAAATAACAATTTTTAACTTCTGTTCATATTTAATTTCTGATTGTCAAGTGCTTAACAGTATATTGCTTATCACATTTACTGCACAGTGGCAAACAGTACTTCAAATAGACATAGCACAGTGTTTCCACAGTTTGATTACATGTTTAAAAACAAAAAAGTGTGATTTCTTAACATTATGTAGGACCAGTGCTACCTAGGACATTTTTAATCACCACTCAGAACAGTGTCTAATTTATAAGGGGTATTGAGATAGAAAATCACTTGATAAAGGATTTATGTCCAAAGCAGTCTGAGGTAAAAATCTAAAGGTCATGTTTGACAAACACCATGGTTGAGGTGATGTAGGGATCAGCCACTAATTGGCATTTGAAACTGAAAAATGGAAAAATACCTTGGGCTTTTGCTTTTTGACATCTGCATTAAGTTTGATAAAGACAGTGTTACAGACTTCATCTTCCACAATTAATTCTAGTTATATATTAATTAACTCAATCAAACTTTAAAGCACTTGTTGGTGGAATTTGTGTGCATTGTTAAATCTTTGGTTTTCTTCTTTTTCAAATACCAACAATAATGGATAAAGCAAAATCTGTTTCTCTAGAAATAAATTTTAACACTCCGGCAATTCTGTGCTGCACCACAAATATGATATGGAGTGAGTCGAGGAAACCCAAATTCTTTAATACACTTTGGAATAATTTTACTTGTTTAGACAATATTTGCATTGTGTGGCCTAATGTTTATTAAAAATAAAACAGGAAAGTAACTAAGTCTCTCTATAAAAAGCATTATGATGAAGTTATCAGTTGTATCAAATGGAGGATGAGAGGATTAAATCTGATCAGTTTCATGTATCCCTGTCATCTCTGATAAACATGCCTTCTTTCTAATGCTTTTGAAGTAAAACATTGCTGTCTTCTTAAATGTAAATTATACAAAGGGTCTTCAAGTTTCAGCAACAACAAGAACAATATTTATTTATATACCATGTTTTCATACAAATGCTATAGCTCAAAGTGCTTTACAGGATGAAGAAAGAGAAAAAAGACAATATATAAAAATACAATTAGGCAATACTAATTAACATTGAATAAAAGTAAGGTCTGATGATCAAGAATGACAGAAAAAAAGCAAACTCCAAATGGCTGGAGAAAAAAAATAAAATCTGCAGGGGTTCCAAGGCCACAAGACCACCCTGCCCCCTCTAGGCATTCTACCTAACATAAGTGGTCTCAATCAGTCCTCATGGTTTTCAGGCTTCACACGGAAGAACTTAATGATGATGGTCATGTGGACTTCTGGCCTTTAATCCATCAATGTAGGGACAATGCACAAAATGGTAATCTAATTAAGGGGAAGTATTTGACTATATGAGGGAACATAGTATTCACTTTTGAGGGTGCAGAGCAGTTGCTGTTAAAAATACTTATAAAAAAATTCAGAACAGAACTTGTAGAAAATCTCTTTCAGTAAAAAACATCCATAATTCCTCTCCATAAAGCTTTTTCTATCAGTTTAGAACTGCACACAAGTAAGGAATTCAACCTCAGGCATAAAGATTGTGTCTGGATAACTATACATACAGTTTTTTTCTGGCAAGCAGGTCTTTGTTTGCCAGCTTGAATTTAATGTAATTTTCTTTTATAAATGGGTGGGAAATTGTCATCAGTAAGAAAGATAGTGCACAAAGAAATAACTGAATAATCTTCTTCAGGTGTGGCAATGTGTTAATTTTATGTTAAAAAGCACATGTTGGTAAGACTCTTACTGTACTTGAAACGTGACGATATTGACCCTATAAATCAGGGGTAGTCAATTATGATTTAATTTCCTCATATACAGGTCCGCAGCATCATCATGTTTAAGTTGCATTATAATTTTGTACATTACAATTAATTTATATATTTTGAAGTAGCATTGCCATTGTATCAACATCTGCACTGTGTGAAGTCAATAACTCAAATCAAACTTAGAAAGTTCAATGCCATTTCAACAATATTTGTTGAGGGCTACATACAATAAAATAAGAAAAAATAAATAACAGTAAAAGTAAGTAAAAGCAAGGTAACTTTGACATTCAACTGAGAATTATAAATAATACGTACTTTCATAATAATAATAAGTTTTAACATTTCAACAAAAATAAAAGACTTGGCCTCATATAAAAATAAAATATAGGAGTTTTTAATATGTGCACAACTGAACAAGCATAACTAGTTTCACAGTAAATCTGAACATCTTTAAATAACTGAACCTATCTTCCCCTCCTTCTTTCCCTCATATCGCACTGCCTACTTTCTCTTGTTCAGTGAGAGAAACGAGCTCTTGCTTGGTCTGTCAGGATTTTAAATCTAGGCTGGAATGGTGTCCGTGCCATCCTTATGCATTGAAGAATGCATTGTCATCACTGAATGTTTTTTTGTGACGTCTCAAAATCCACGCATCTCTGAGGGAAGACTCGTTAGCGAGTTGTTGGCCAGTAAATGAATGTGATAAAATCCTCGGTGACCTATCATTAGTTGGCTTTAAGATTGCTTGTTGTCTGTAGCCTAACTGGCAAATTTTATGGGTAACTTTTCTCAAATGTAATTCTGTGCTTAGTTTTGAAGTGATGTTTCAGATTCCCGCTTTTAACCACTGCCACCATCTCAGAGCAGATGAGACACAGCAGTTTCAAGCTTCCTACGGGAAGTATGAACATAAACACCTCGGTTCATTCCGGATTAAAAGCCCGGTTTTCAGTGTCAAGCTTCTGCCGTTTAGCAAAAGCCATGGCACATTGACTATTTTGTCGCTTTTCTCTCTCTTGTCTTCTCACTCCTGTACATTTTTCTCTCCATGTCAATGCTGCTGCCACAAGAGTGCCAGCTGTTTTCACTCAGAATGCAGGTTTTCCGCTCCTCAATTCAGTGAAGGCCCGCCCTACTCTGCCTGTGATTGGCTGACATTCTTGCCTTCACTTTGACCAATATCAGTCTTCATGCTTAAACCCAACCAAATCGAACCCACGAAGGCAACAACTACTGGCCAATCAGAGACATGTAGGAAGTCCCTTTCACTGAGTAGCAGTGTAGAAACACTGGCAGGAAAGAGTCGCCAGTAAAAATGCAATCTCCACCAAAACTAAATAAAACTCAATGATATGTCTGGGTTCGGACAGAACAGTGTCTGGGTCCAGACCTGGACCGCGGTCCACCTATTAGTGACCTGTGCTATAAATCTATGAATACAATTGTTTGGCTGATGAGTATGGTTGAATTGAACCTGCTGTCCCCAAGTCATTCTCTGTTTAGTAACAAAGAAATACTGACTCTTTTGCATTATATTTGGTGGCATTTAACTTTGAAAACTGAGGGCATTTAGAAGCTGCATTTTTGTTAAATGGCAGGATATCTTTTCTACACTACATTAGGTGGTGGCTACATGGTATATTATAAATAGTATAAAAGGCTGCATCCTTAATTTTAATTTTAGCCAAAGAGCCCACCAGATGCTTGAGTCCATTACATCAATGTTTGCATGAACAGCATATTGTTGTAAAATCAGCTCTCTCCACAATAAAATGATCCCTCCACCTATCAATTTTATTAACACCTGTAGTCTCGGTGTTCTCCCCAGAAATTTTTTCCAGCCGGGTGGTGCGGGACAGGGAAATTTTGTGGTGGGGAAAATTAAATGTGCACTATTTTTAATAGTTAATTATTATCCATCCATCCATCCATCCTCTTCCGCTTATCCGAGGTCGGGTCGCGGGGGCAGTAGCTTAAGCAGAGAGGCCCAGACTTCCCTCTCCCCGGCCACTTCTTCAGCTCTTCCGGGAGAATCCCAAGGCGTTCCCAGGCCAGCCGGGAGACATAGTCCCTCCAGCGTGTCCTGGGTCTTCCCGGGCCTCGCCCCGTTGGACGTGCCGGAACACCTCACCAGGGAGGCGTCCAGGAGGCATCCTGATCAGATGCCCGAGCCACCTCATCTGACTCCTCTCAATGCGGAGGAGCAGCGGCTCTACTCTGAGCCCCTCCCGGATGACTGAGCTTCTCACCCTGTCTTTAAGGGAAAGCCCAGACACCCTGCAGAGGAAACTCATTTCAGCCGCTTGTATTCGCGATCTCGTTCTTTCGGTCACTACTCATAGCTCATGACCATAGGTGAGGGTAGGAGCGTAGATCGACAGGTAAATTGAGAGCTTTGCCTTACGGCTCAGCTCCTTTTTCACCACGACAGACCGATGCAGAGCCCGCATCACTGCGGATGCCGCACCGATCCGCCTGTCGATCTCACGCTCCATTCTCCCTCACTCGTGAACAAGACCCCGAGATACTTGAACTCCTCCACTTGGGGCAGGATCTCTCCCCCAACCCTGAGAGGGCACTCCACCCTTTTCCGGCTGAGGACCGTGCTCTCGGATTTGGAGGTGCTGATTCTCATCCCAGCCGCTTCACACTCAGCTGCGAACCGATCCAGAGAGAGCTGAAGATCACGGCCTGATGAAGCAAACAGGACATCATCATCTGCAAAAAGCAGTGACCCAATCCTAAGTCCACCAAACCGGACCCATTCAACACCCTGGCTGCGCCTAGAAATTCTGTCTATAAAAGTTATGAACAGAATCGGTGACAAAGGGCAGCCCTGGCGGAGTCCAACTCTCACTGGAAACGGGCTCGACTTACTGCCAGCAATGCAGACCAAGCTCTGACACCGGTTGTACAGAGACCGAACAGCTCTTATCAGGGGGTCCGGTACCCCATACTCCTGGAGCACCCCCCACAGGATTCCCCGAGGGACACGGTCGAATGCCTTTTCCAAGTCCACAAAACACATGTAGACCGGTCGGGCAAACTCTCATGCACCCTCCAGGACTCTGCTGAGGGTGAAGAGCTGGTCCACTGTTCCGCGACCAGGACGAAAACCAAAAAAAAACCAAACCTCCAATGATGAGCGAAACCTTTGGACGACGTTTTCCCTTGCCCGGACGCGGGTCACCGGGGCCCCCCTCTGGAGCCAGGCCTGGAGGTGGGGCTCAATGGCGAGCGCCTGGTGGCCGGGCCTGCACCCATGGGGCTCGGCCGGGCACAGCCTGAAGAGGTAACGTGGGTCCTCCTCCCCATGGGCTCACCACCTATGGGAGAGGCCAAGGAGGTTGGGTGCAGTGTGAGTTGGGTGGTGGCGGCGGGACCTTGGCGGTCTGATCCTCGGCTACAGAAACTGGCTCTTGGGACGTGGAATGTCACCTCTCTGAAGGGGAAGGAGCCTGAGCTAGTGCGCGAGGTCGAGAGGCTTCGCTAGATATAGTCGGACTCACCTCGACGCACAGCTTGGACTCTGGAACCAATCTTCTTGAGAGGGGCTGGACTCTCTACCACTCTGGAGTTGCCCCGGTGAGGCGCCGAGCAGGTGTGGGCATACTTATTGCCCCCACTGAGCCTGTGCATTGGGGTTTACCCCGTGGACTAGAGGGTGGCTCCTCCTCCGCCGGGTGGGGGGAAGGGACCTGACTGTTGTTTGTGCGTATGCGCCAACAGCAGTTTGGAGTATCCACCCTTTTTGGAGTCTCTGGAGGGGTTGCTAGAGGGCATACCTTCTGGGGATTCCCTCGTTTTGCTGGGAGACTTCAATGCTCACGTGGGCGATGACAGTGAGACCTGGAAGGGCGTGATTGGGAGGAATGGCCCCGATCTGAACCCGAGCGGTGTTTTGTTATTGGACTTCTGTGCTCGCCATGGATTGTCCATAACGAACACCATGTTCAAGCATAAGGGTGTTCATATGTGCACTTGGCACCAGGACACCCTAGGCCTCAGGTCGATGATCGACTTTGTGGTCGTGTCGTCGGACTTGCGCCATATGTCTTGGACACTCGGGTGAAGAGAGGGGCGGAGCTGTCAACTGATCACCACCTGGTGGTGAGTTGGCTTCGATGGTGGGGGAAGATGCCGGTCAGACCTGGTAGGCCCAAACGTGTTGTGAGGGTCTGCTGGGAACGGCTGGCAGAGTCCCCTGTCAGAAGTAGCTTCAACTCCCACCTCCGGCAGAACTTCAACCACGCCCCGAGGGAGGTGGGGACATTGAGTTCGAATGGGCCATGTTCCGTGCCTCTATTGTTGAGGCGGCTGACCGGAGCTGTGGCCGCAAGGTGGTCGGTGCCTGTCGTGGCGGCAATTCCCGAACCCGTTGATGGACACCAGCGTGAGGGATGCCGTCAAGCTGAAGAAGGAGTCCTATAGGACTTTTTTTGTCCTGTGGGTCTCTGGAGGCAGCTGATAGGTACCGGCAGGCCAAGTGGAACGCGGCTTCAGTTGTTGCTGAGAACGACTTTCGGACGGCTTCGAGGAGATTCTGGTCCACCGTCCGGCGTCTCAGGAGGGGGAAGCAGTACAGTGTCAACACTGTATATGGTGGGGATGGTGCGCTGCTGACCTCGACTCGGGACGTTGTGGGTCGGTGGGAGGAGTACTTCGAAGACCTCCTCAATCCCACTAACATTCCTTCCAATGAGGAAACAGAGCCTGGGGACTCTGAGGTGGGCTCTCCCATCTCTGGGATTGAAGTCACTGAGGTGGTCAAAAAACTCCTTGGTGGCAGGGCCCCTGGGGTGGATGAGATACGCCCGGAGTTCCTTAAGGCTCTGGATGTTGTAGGACTGTCTTGGTTGACACGTCTCTGCAGCATCGCATGGACATCGGGGACAGTGCCTCTGGATTGGCTGACCGGGGTGGTGGTCCCCCTCTTTAAAAAGGGGGACCGGAGGGTGTGTTCCAATTATAGAGGGATCACACTCCTCAGCCTCCCTGGAAAAGTCTATTGGGGGGTTCTGGAGAGGAGGGTCCGTCGGATAGTCGAACCTCGGATTCAGGAGGAACAGTTAATTATTATTAATTTTCCAATGCTCAATATGACTTCCTTTTTTAAGGTTTGACAATTGTGCCAGAATATTTTTATTAAATTTAAGAAATATCCAATTCAGGATCCTGTAACCCTAACAAAAATTTTAAATAACAATTGTTATGACATAAACCAAGAGGCACAAGTATTGTCACTGTCTGGAAGAAAAGTGAAAGCAATCGAAAAAAAAGTATGGGAAACCTAATGAAGAAAAATTTTAAAATATTCTTCAAAGCCAACTTGCATATACAGAAGGTGTCTTCAGTTAAATATTTATTCTTCTTTTCTTCCTAGAGGCCCAGTTGTCTGCAGCTTTCCCATAATCAAAGTCCCCAGGATCTGGGCCCTCCAAGGAGATCAGCATGAGATTATTTAGCGTGCTTTGATTCATGCAAATTCTCAAACATGTCTTGATCCTTTTAAGGGCAGAAAACCCCCTTTCACATTCAGCTTTACTCACTGGGATCACTAGCCCAATATGAGATGGCCTGGCTAAATTTGGAAACGACTCTTTGAGCTCTGATGTCGTTGACATTTTTAGTAAAATCTGTTTTGGACTGAAGTCTTTGTATGATTGACTTCTGATCATTTTTGACGCAACTGTCCATTTTTGCCTGCTACTTTCATATTTTAAAATTGGAGGGCTACCATTTTTGGTGTAATGATCAAAACGAATTTCAGCAGACTCACTTGAATCATGAGTTTCTGCACTGAAAACTTTTGAAAAGCTGGAAATAATTGGCATGTCAGGGAATCTTGCATTTAGGTGCTTGACAACTGTCTCTAGGTATTTATCATATATTACATTTTTGAATGACATTACATCACTCTGTGTATAAACAATGCAGAGATCTAACCATTCTTCTGCCAGACAATGATGAAGGCTTTGAAAATATCTCCCAGGAGTGTCTTTCAACTCCATGATGGACAATTTTGTGGCTAGCAAAACTGGCTCAATTTCAGTAAGACTGACTTCTTACCTTTGCCAAGCCTTAGATAAGTTGGCCAACAAAGGTAATACATCTGAAAGTATCATCAGAGAGGAAACAAAATTGTACGTTTTAATAAATCTGCTTAATCCTTCAGCTGTGATGTAATTTCGTTCCGTGGCCATCATAAACTGTTGTAGTGACTGTACTGCAAAGTCATGAGACAGCCATCTAGTGTCACTAGCCATTTTCAATTTAATCTGGGAAATGTTCAGAATATTTTGTATTTACATTAAACAAGCCATCCTAACTGAAGAATTTTGTAAGAAATACAACAGCTGCCTTAAGATGTTGTTCAGTAAGGTACAGCAGCTGCTGCTTGGGCACTTACAAGGGCCAATCGGTGGTTTACACAGTGGCAGTTGACCAAGAGTCCAGATGTTTTATCTGTAAGCATTTTTGCCACACCATTCCGATTCCCAATCATAACAGCCGCTCCATCTGATCCTAGTCCAACCAAATTAGCAGTTTTCAAGCTTAGAGTGTCCATAGTCTCACTCAGTGTGTTGGTTATAGTCTCTGCTTTGCCCTCAATCATATTGCAGGTTGATACAAAATTAATTCTGACCTCTTTAGTGACCTAGCAAACATATTTAATGTAAATAATTAATTGTTTTACAACTGAGATGTCTGAGGTTTCATCACACAGAACAATGAAAAAATTTTCATCATGTATATTTTTCAGTATGTTACACTTTATTTCTGATGCTAAGACATCCAGCAGCTCTTGCATTATTCTTTCAGAGGTATAATGTGCATTTTTACCAATATTGAGATATTGTAAAAAGGAAGAACCCATTTCTTTACAGTGTTCCAACAGCTTTTCAAACAACGTATGTGGCAGCTCATTTTTTTGCCAACCAATACATGGATCTTAAAGCTCCCGCAAAGGCATCTCTCTGTAAGTTATTTAATACAGATGCAGATCTTTCAATTTGACCGATTCCAGTTTGCTCTAGTACACGCTTTCCTAAAAGGTCAGCAGAAGACTCAATGTGGGGTTTACTTTTTTCATGGTCCAGCAAGCTTTCTTATTGAATTCTTGTGCATGGCACATTTACCCAAGGTAAGTCCCTCCTTGGGGGGTGTTTGTTTGAGTATTTCATGCACAATGAGCACCACATAAAATTTTTTTTGACCATTACCCAATCAAAATCTTTAAACCATTGTTTGTTGATGCCGGATAAGCAGTGCTTAGATTTATCAATTGGTTGAGTGTGTGCTGAAGAGATGTCCCCTGATGGACCAGCCTCTGCAATGTCTTTGACTGAAATTGCCACATCAGGAGTTGATACTGCACCTTCATTAGTTTGTGACATCTCTTTCCTGAAATAACTGAGCAGTGTTGTTTTCTCAATGTTTTGCTCATTTTGGAAAAAAGTAAATGTACCTATGAATAAGACTTTTGAGTGGGAAAGTGGGAGCCTGTTGGATATTCAATGCACACTTGCACTACGACAGGGCAAGATGCGAACAAAAAAGCAATGGCAGATGGGTCACTTTAACAAAACCCTCAGCAATTCAGTGACAAAACTTTTGCTCAGGACACAGTGTGTGCTGCAAGGGTTTCTGCACGCTTTATGCAATATGGACGCAGGTCCAAATATCAGCAAATATAAGAACAGCAAATGGGGTCACTTTAACAGGAGCCACAATGAGTGCCACAAGGATGTTTGCACACAGAACACACCTAATGCTTAAACAACTACATATACAGGTAGTCCCCAGGTTACAGACATCCAACCTACGACTTATGAATGGGGCCACAGCTGCAACACATGAGCCTCAGTAACTGCCACTCCGTCATCTTCGGCCTGGGGGCGCTGCAAGCTGTGGCAGGACGGAGGCTGGAGTGGGGCGATTTTGCAGCTTGCTCAGTGTAGTGTCCCATGGGCGGCTCCCAACAGCAAGTGGTTTCACTGCCCACCCACCACATACGGCTGCCCCATTCATTCTCAGTGGGCGGCTGGTTAAGCTGCAAGCGGTGACCCGGTTGTGGCTGAATGGAGGCCATTGAGGGTGAACAGGGCGGCGGGGGGTAGCATTGTAGTGTGCCTCAGGTGACTGCCTGTTGAATGGGGGCAATGGTGGGCGATTCACTACCCTCCTTTGGCTGCACCATGTTCTTTCTCGGTGGTCGGACGCTGCAGGCAGCATACTGTAGTGGAGGTGACCGTAAGGTGGGCTGGTGATGAACTGCCCCTTGCTGCCCCCATTCTTTCTTAATAGCAAGCCTGCTTGTACTGTTACATACATAGCAGAAAGCTGTCTCTTGTCAGTACATCAGAAGTGTTGATGAGCGTGTACAGTGCTGTGTAGAAGAGCTCATCTTAAACGTTTGTCTTCACCCTTCAAGAATGTCTCTGAAACACAAACCTGATGCAAGTGCTGGTGATACAGTAAAGAAGAGAAAAACCATCACCATTGAAAATAAAGTAGAAATAATAAAAAGGTCAGAGAAAGGTGAAACTACATCATTCATTGGCAGAGCACTTGGTTACAGATGGTCAACAATAGCATTTATTAAAATAATGTACCTGTTCCGACTTACATACAAATTCAGCTGAAGTACAAACCTACAGTCCCTTTCTCATACATAACCCGGGGACTGCCTGTATATTGTTTGTTATGTACTGAACAAGAAGAAAGCAGCTGTACGCTTAGCAGCACTACACAGACTGCACTGACACTAAGAACAGAGATGTCACTTCCTGACTCCTTTTTTCTGATATCTGACAGGCTGATTCCACTAGTCATTTTTTTATTTTATCAGTCCTCCTCTCGCCCGCCCACCTCCACATCCTCTTTGTTTGTGAACTGCTGCTCCGCTCCTGCTATTAGCATATACAGCCCCCTCACACCCACCCACCTCTCCATACTCCTTGCTACTGTATTAAGCTGCTCCGCCCCCGCTATTACCATGTACAGCCCCCTCTCGAAAGCCCACCTCCTCATACTCTTTGCTTGTGAACTCCGCTCTGCCTCGTCCCCGCTATTAGCTTGTTCAACATTGAGTGATCGGCAAAATCCCACCCCGCACATCTCCTTTCGCCACATGTGATCCTGCTTCTAAAATATTTGCCCACCTGCCCGCTTGTCTCTTGCCATCTCTGCAGATCATTAGATCTGCCTGTGCCTGTAGATCTGCGGCTGTCATCTCGCAATGTCATGCGAGATGACAGCCAGGCACTCAACTAAATTAGCTGGGCACTAGGGAGAACACTGAGTCTATTACAGGGTTAAGAGGAACTACAGTTAGGCCCATAAATATTTGGACAGATTCAACTTTTTTCTAATTTTGGTTCTGTACATTACCACAATGAATTTTAAATGAAACAACTCAGATGCAGTTGAAGTGCAGAATTTCAGCTTTAATTCAGTGGGTTGAACAAAAAGATTGCATAAAAATGTGAGGCAACTAAAGCATTTTTTTACACAATCCCTTTATTTCAGGGGCTCAAAAGTAATTGGACAAATTAAATAACTGGAAATAAAATGTTCATTTCTAATACTTGGTTGAAAACCCTTTGCTGGCAATGACAGCCTGAAGTCTTGAACTCATGGACATCACCAGATGCTGGGTTTCCTCTTTTTTTAATGCTCTGCCAGGCCTTTACTGCAGCGGCTTTCAGTTGTTCTTTGTTTGTGGGCCTTTCTGTCCGAAGTTTAGTCTTCAACAAGTGAAACGCATGCTCAGTTGGGTTAAGATCAGGTGACTGACTTGGCCATTCAAGAATTTTCCCCTTCTTTGCTTTAATAAACTCCTGGGTTGCTTTGGCTGTATGTTTTGGGTCATTGTCCATCTGTATCATGAAACGCCACCCAATCAATTTGACTGCATTTAGCTGGATTTGAGCAGACAGTATGTCTCTGAACACCTCAGAATTCATTCGGCTGCTTCTGTCCTGTGTCACATCATCAATAAACACTAGTGTCCCAGTGCCACTGGCAGCCATGCACGCCCAAGCCATCACACTGCCTCCACTGGGTTTTACAGATGATGTGGTATGCTTTGGATAATGAGCTGTTCCACGCCTTCTCCATACTTTTTTCTTGCCATCATTCTGGTAGAGGTTGATCTTGGTTTCATCTGTCCAAAGAATGTTTTTCCAGAACTGTGCTGGCTTTTTTAGATGTTCTTTAGCAAAGTCCAATCTAGCCTTTCTATTCTTGAGGCTTATGAGTGGCTTGCACCTTGCAGTGCACCCTCTGTATTTACTTTCATGCAGTCTTCTCTTTATAGTAGACTTGGATATCGATACGCCTACCCCCTGGAGAGTGTGTTGACTGTTATGAAAGGCTTTCTCTTCACCATGGAAGTGATTCTGCGATCATCCACCACTGTTGTCTTCTGTGGATGTCCAGGTCTTTTTGCGTTGCTGAGTTCACCAGTGCTTCCTTTCTTTCTCAGGATGTACCAAACTGTAGATTTTGCCACTCGTAATATTGTAGCAATTTCTCGGATGGGTTTTTTCTGTTTTCTCAGCTTAAGGATGGCTTCTTTCACCTGCATGGAGAGCTCCTTTGACCGCATGTTGTCTGTTCACAGCAAAATCTTCCACATGCAAGCACCACACCTCAAATCAACTCCAGGCCTTTTATCTGCTTAATTGATAATGACATAACGGACTTGCCCACACCTGCCCATGAAATAGCCTTTGAGTCAATTGTCCAATTACTTTTGAGCCCCTGAAATGAAGGGATTGTGTTAAAAAAGTGTTTTTGTTGTCTCACATTTTTATGCAATCTTTTTGTTTAACCCACTGAATTAAAGCTGAAAGTTTGCACTTCAACTGCATCTGAAGTTAACAGCAGACTGTTAACTATCTATACTAATAAAAGGCAAAGCCCTCACTCACTCACTCACTCACTCACTCACTGACTCACTCACTCACTGACTCATCACTAATTCTCCAACTTCCCGTGTGGGTGGAAGGCTGAAATTTGGCAGGTTCATTCCTTACAGCTTCCTTACAAAAGTTGGGCAGGTTTTATATCGAAATTCTACGCGTAATGGTCATAACTGGAAGCAGTTTTCTCCATTTACTGTAATGGAGATGAGCTTCAACGCCGTGGGGGCGGAGTTTCGTGTGACATCATCACGCCTCCCACGTAATCACGCAGTACATAGAAAACCAGGAAGACCTCCAAAAAGCGCTGAAGAAAACATGCATTATATAATTGAGAAGGCAGCGAAACAATAAGAAGCGAGCGAGTGACATATACAACCATATTCATGAGTTCTGCTACTTGAAACAAAGCACGATGTAAACCTACACTTTAAATTAAGTTCATAGACAGGCTGCGCTGGCGTTTGTAATTTAGTGCCTGCCCATATAAGGCCGTCCGTCAGCGGCAATCCAATAGCAAACTGCCACGGGTAAATATTCACGGGTGAAGGACTGTGCTTATGGAGAGGAAGATGAGATGGTCAGGGTGGTGTTTGACACAAACTCAGCAAAACTGCGAGAGAAAGTTTTAAGTGCCAGGACTAAGGTAACATTAAATACAGCTATGGACATAGCACAAGATGGCACCAGCACAGCTGGGAACCTTCGATGCATGTACACCGAGTGGCTCACGTGAACTGACGTAGTGCACAGATAAAAAGCAACAGTTCCAAAGAGCGCTGAACAAAAACCGAATTACACAATTGAAAAGGCAGCAAAAATATGAAGCGCCTGATAAGCATATTCATAAATCCAGCTACTGCGGAAACAAAGCACACGGTGGAAAAAGTCAATGTCCCGCTAAAGGAAGACAGTGTAAAAAAAACCTGTGCATGCAGTGTGTCAGGTCTCAGATAAAGAAGAAGACGAGCTGTTTATTGATGCAGTAAGAAACGAATCGATGAATGAAACCTGTCATCTTTACAACGATTGACAAACAAGGAATGTAACTTGAACACAACACATCCTACAAATACGAACCTGATTGAAAGAAATAATGATAATCAAATCCTTGATGACAACAACACTCAGTAACACTCACAAAACAAATACTGTATATTGACAGTCATGTTACGTTATTTTTAAAATGTTCCCTTTTCTTTTCTACCTTTTTTAACACACTACTTCTCCGCTGCGATATGCGGGTATATATATATGTATATATATATACCGATCTACATACTCGAATAATGGATACTTTATTCGCCATCAATGATTGTTTTGGTAAAGCCATACTCAGTGTATTCATTAGATGAACGGTAAAAAAGTAAGAGCGAGGGGAGGATGACTCATTGAGGCATGCAGGCTGTAGTGCTTGCGTCAACTCTATCTGAATTGCGCGATCACATTTGAAAAATATATCTTTTCAAGTTCTATTTAGTCCATATGTGTCAAACTCAAGGGCCGGGCCACATCCGCCCGGCGTGTAATTATATCCGGCCCGCGAGATCATTTTATATACTGTATTATTGTTATTAATGGCCCGGGTATATGAACCACTGGTAACACAAGCGCTTCAGCTGCCTTGCGAACACTTACCGCGTTAATCAAGTCTACCTTATGATGCTGCAAGTTATTGCGAAGCTAGAGTTATTGCGCACTGAGTTTGCACGGCGCTTTGGTGACTTTGAAGAACAAAAAAAGTCCGTCTACATGCGGCTCGAACCTTGTGCATGTTTGGTAGCACATATCTGTGTGAGAAGCTCTTCTCAGTGATAAAGACTAACACAACAGCACACAGGAGTCGCCTCACTGATGAGCACCTGCAATCCATCCTGAGAATCTCCACAACACAGAACCTCACACCAAACAGAAATGAACTTGTGGCCAAAAAAAGATGCCAGGCGTCCAGCTCTAAAATGACATATGAGCAAAGACAACTGAATGATTTGATTTGTTATTGCACGTAAGAGCGGGAGTCAACCGTTTTAACAAACAGCGTATTGCACTGATCTGAAATAGCTGTGTGTGTATATATGTAGATATGTATGTATATGTATATATATGTTTATATATGTGTGTGTGTATGTATATATATATATATGTATTTGTGTGTATATATGTGTGTGTATGTATGTATGTGTGTGTATATATGTGTGTGTATATATATAGATATATATATGTATGTATATATGTGTATATGTATAGATATGTATATATATATATATATATATATATATATATATATGACAACAACACTCATCACTCACAACAGTGACAAAACAATAACATTGACAATCAGGTTACGTTATTTTCAAAATGTTTCCTTTTCTTTTCATTGCTTCTTTAACACACTACTTCTCCGCTGCGAAGCGCGGGTATTTTGCTAGTATTCAATATACAGTAGATCAGAGCTGGTGGAATATAATGTGTTGTGCAGGTGGTGTGACACTCCCACTTTTGATGTATTAGAATTATCAATAAAGGCAGTTATAATTATTGGAATGAAAGAGTTTTACTCAAGTCAGGTGATATTACATTAAAGAAACAAAACATTGGAGTCCTGATGTTCTAAACCTACATAGTGTCTTCAAAGAGGTTTCACATCCCATTGCAGAGCACCAGTTCATGTTTGCAGCATTGCTAATCAGTATAACACTACAGTAGTCACATGCGTGGCTCAGGACCATTTGTGTCAGTGCGTCAAACACAACTTCTTTGTGGGCAGGTACTATTATGCTCTGGCACACTTACCAGCATAGGATGAGGTCATCACTCAGCAGACTGTTAACTATATTCAATATACAGTAGATCAGAGCTGGTGCAATATAATGTGTTGTGCAGGTGGTGTGACACTCCCACTTTTGATGTACACTTTAGATTTTACCACAAAATATTATTTTCAACTTTTCATTTTTTCCCTTGTGTACCATTAACTCTCTATACTCCTCATCTCACAGGATATGGCTGAGCTCCTATCAAAGTCCTGGTTACAGTAGTGTTATGGTGCAGGATCAAAAATAATAAGCCTTGACCTATTTCAGGTGTTGTATTTTATAGTCCCTGGCTCTGAGGACTGAGACTCACTGCTGGTTTCAGTAATTCAAATCTCTGTTCATGCTCTTTGGCTACTTTCTTAGCTTGCATCCAAGACATTCTTAAAGCAAGTAAATGTTTCAGTCGTATACCATTGGCAATGCTCAAAGACATCCATGATGAATGACGGCAAGATGACTTCATTAATCCCATGGATATGCAGCTACATTTTTGCATGGGAAACAATGACCAAATAAGACAACAGTGTAGACACGGAGAGGTACATTAAGCTATCATCCCTGTTGCATATTCTCTGTCCACAATAGAAAATCTAACAATTTAACTCAAGTGCTTTGTTTTTAGCAAGCTGGACCTTGTATAGTTCATTACATTGCACTAGCTGGCACATACCCGCTTCAGCAACCTAGCAGATAATCTTCAGGGAAATACATTTTAAGTATTACAAAACTGGTTAACCAGTAAAGTACAACAGAAATAGGCCTATACACTTAAACATACATGTCACCTTATCTATGCCATAGCCTACCTCATCTCCAGATGTGAGATTGTTCCTAGGCATGGCTGTTTACCTCTGATTTTTGTTTTACTGCACTGAAACATCAATGGCACTGACAACATTTCTAAAAAATGAAAGCAACATGGACATGGATGCTAGCTTGAAGCTGAGCAATTCAGGATATAGATAGATGCTTTATTAATCCCAAGGGGAAATTTGCAATATCAGATGCCAGCTTATATATCCACCTTTAGCTTTGCTGCTTCCAGCTTGGTGACCTGTCTCAGACTGCGTGTGGTCCCTCTCAGATCAATGATTGCATGCCCTGTCACCTTGCCCCATGTGCTTTGTCACATCAAAGAATGGTTATATATTTATTCATATGTCCAGTTTTCCACCCTGTAGACTGATCACCAAACACTAAATACTCTGTTGATCATCAAGGACTCTGCACTCTAGTCACTTTTAACTTTTCTTTACAGATCTGATTGGTATAACTTTATGGAAAACTAGCAAAATACCTGCGCTCCGCAGTGGCGAAGTACTGCCTTAAAATTTTTATTAAGAAGAAAATTAAACCTTTTTAAACTGAGTGAAAATATGCCAATAATTATTTGTTAAGGATCTCTTTGTATACAACATTTTCAGTTCGGCCCTCCGGTTGTAATATGACAAAGCTGTCCGCTGAGCTTACTCTTGAGCATGCAACGTACAGTTGGCCATGTGAAAAGTAATCTTGTTTCAAATCTCACAGCTTGGATTGCTGTTGTCATAATCAGTTTGAGTTTCTTGGTTTGTTTCAATTATGACAGTATTTGCAGGACTTGTGTTGAAGTGACATTTGGCATCTGTCAAGCGTTGTAAGTATACAACCGGTTTCATCGTTAACTTCACATCCAGCTTTTGAGAGTTTAAATATTCATAAACATCAAAGTGTCCACTACTCAAATCGTGACCTGTGAATCTAAGATGTTTAAGAGGCATTGGCGGTTGTCGAAAGGTGTAAAATATTTGGCCATTTCGGTACACTTGAAAGCGACAACCGAACAATTCAGCGGCAGCCATCAACTCGCATGCAGAACCATAGGTGAAGGGCTTAAGCATTTCACTCTTCTAGTGCTCCTGTGTAGTACAATTATCTCCTGTACCGTCATCAGTCCACACTATAGAGCTGTCCCAGTCATTCAATACATAAGACACAATGTTCCTCTGGATATCAAGAGTAAGCCTGATATGGCCGTGCAATATGTAACAAAGTGAATGGAAAACGCAGGTGCCATCTCCGGGCATGGAAACCACTCGGTAAGTGACAGTTCTTTGATCGATGGTGATCACCTCGATAGACATGTTAATAGGGGTACGGTTGGAACGATAAAGGCAATGGGTACCTGAACAATGTAAAGTAAGTCTAAAATACCTACACAATAACTATAATCATAATAAACGAACAATAAAACAGCGGAGAAGCCGTGGATTAAATAAAAAGGCTGCAGTTATATGAAGACGTGACGTGGCGAAGCAAGGAAGGGAATGTAGAGACCAGAGCGACGGATGGCCTTATATAGGCAGGCAGCCAACAACGTGGGAGGCGTTGGGATGGGGACCAGCGCGCGCCTCACACGGTGACCGAGCTGCAGGCTATGGATGTATATATGTACGTAAGTAGGATTCAGTTAGTGTTGGGAACCCGCGTACCAAATTTCTTGAAGATGGGCCCATAAGTAACAAAGACCGTTGGAAAGTTCAATATGGCGGCCGACAGTGGCGTCATACCACCGAAATAAGTACGTACATTGGTTTCGGTTAGCGCAGGGAAGCCGCCTACCAAATTTCATGAAGATGGGGTCATAAATAAGAAAGTTCAACATGGCGGACGTTGTCGACCATTATGACAGTTACGTGTAGAATTTCAAAATGAAACCTGCCTAACTTTTGTAAGTAAGCTGTAAGGAATAAGCCTGCCTAATGTCAGCCTTCTACCTACATGGGAAGTTGGAGAATCAGTGAAGAGTCAGTCAGTCAGTCAGTCAGTCAGTCAGTCAGTCAGTGAGGGCTATGCCTTTTATTAGTATAGATATCAGACAGCGTGCAACAGTAAAGTGGCAGTTTTGATGTTAGAGAAGCATCTTCCACCATTCCTGCTTTGCTTTTCTGAGAGGAAGAGCATGACTGGATCAAGATGTTATAAAAATACTTAAGAGCATAGTTACAATGAAGGAATTCTCAAATTTATCATGATGATGAGCTCTTGGGGTGCTTCTAGTGCAGCATCTGAGATAGCAGATAATTGCACGGCAATGGCCCACAACCTAGTATAGGAAAAGGAGAGAATTTTAACTTGGTTAATTAAGAGATTGACAGCTTTCAACTCTACTAAGGTAGAGCAGCTCATCAGAGTTTTTGTTTCAGTGAGAAGGTCCTCAGCTTTAAGCTTTCAAAGAGAAGATGTTTCAGAGCGAAAGAAGAGGTGAAGTAGCTAATAATAAGGGAAGGTGTGATCTCTGCTGATTGAGGCAAGGTCACTTCCAGATACTGAACCATGCCTGCTCTTAGGCATGTTATCTTGTCCATCAAGGTTACCCCTCGTTGAATTATAGCTGTTTGTTCAAACTTGGGTGTCTAGCCAGTAGCTCTAAAACATGTCTCTACAATGTTACTTGCTCTGTGATCGTTCATCTTATCAAATAAAGTGCAGAGGCTCCATTCCAAAGTATTACTATGAACTGCATTTTTAACCATTTATTCTGAAATGTAAGATGTGGGAAGGCGCTGCTGGAGTTCAGCATGCCTTTTAAATTTGCTGTCTCAACAGGCCTCATATGCCACTAAAATGGCAATCAAAATGGGCAATGCCATCTTTGTCCTACACAATTTATTTTGTTTATGCATGAGGGCAAGTGGTAGTTGTTACAATTTGGTTTGTCACTTTTGATGGATGTTCAGTAACATATAAGAAATAAAGAAAGCATGCCAGTTAAAAAAGCAACTGATTACCCTTTCTTCCAAAGTCATAAATATTATAATGTATGTATCTTTAGGTTTGCTCCCCTGTTTAAAGTTAAAAATGATTATTCTTTAGGATTAGAACTCTAACCAAACAAATAAAATGGATCTGCAGAGGAGAAATGCTTTTTCAAAGCTCATTTGATGCAGCAGCAAGAAAGGCCATCTGTTAGTAAAGAATTACTCTCAATTGAGTGGTGAACTTTGTAAAATGTCAATGATGCTAAGCTGACAAGTGGACAGAAAAACTGTGTCAAGTAGTACTGGCGTCAAGCAGTGTGGAAAGACTTATCCAGCAGAGGTGTAGATCAACAGTTAAACTCTGAACCTGAAAAACACTTTGTTATACCTTGATTTATTTTTGTGCTTAGTCAAAGTGTACTCACTGGAAGTACTTTTTAGAAAGAACCATCACCGTGAAAGTGAAGCGCGACAGGATCATTGCTTTGTTGCTTTTTCCTGAAGCTGATTTGTTGAGACATTGTCTACTTTGTTAGTCTGTGTCCAGGAGATTCATTTCCGTGCTGTGATTTTAGCAGTATGATATTCATGGTCATACACCCATACTCGCTCACACATGGGCCAGTTTAGTCAGCCTTATATCTAATATGCATGTTTTTGGGTTGCAAGATAAAAAAACCTATGCAGTCATAATGTGCAGACTACAACTAGGTGCAGGGTTTGACCAAAATGCTGTTTTCATGAGGTTGAAACACTAATCACTGTGCTAACCCAATGCCCCACAATGTATTCAAACATTTGTAATTAAGTGCTTAAATAAAAATCCTAATATCTTCTGTTTCATTAACTTAATGTAGGTGATAGAACTTAAATCTGAAAACACTTTTGATCGGAGAATCACTTATTTAACACAGATTTGGATATAACGTAGTCTCATATTAGGAGCAAAGAAGCATTTCTCTTCTAGTTACAGATCTAGATTAATGAGGATGAAAAACATTCCTTGTCAAGTAACAGCTAAAAGAATTATTTTGGACAGATCTAATGCTAACACATGTAGAGCAGGAGTGTGCCTCAGGATTTATTTGCCTCAGAATTAACAGCATGCATCAAGGCAAAGCCTTTGGTTGCATTCATCTTATGTTCAATCAACTTGAATGTACATAAAATTGAGAGTACATAAATGTGTAGACAGCATAGAGAAAAATAAATGAGAATGCTCGTGATTGTCAATTTACTTAGCATTTCCTCTGTCTCAATTAGCATCAGGAATAAAAGAAAATAGTGATAGGCAATATACATACAGTATGTTGTGATAAACATATGTATTACTTTTTAAATAGCAGACATGCAAACTTTGACTATTTACCAGAAAAAGGAAGACTAATAAATTCAAATCTTTCTAGTAATAAGTAGAATCAGCTTATTTGGAATAGTTTTACTGTAGCTAATCAAAAAAGTACATCATCTGTCTTTACATTCCAGATTACAGTGGCCACTAATTTTCCTTCTTTTTAGTTTTAATTAACCGTTCAGAGTTCCGCACACAGATTATCAGTTGAATTAGATGAGGTTTTACATATGCAGCATGATTGAGAAGTCCCTAACACTGATATTTCATGTGTCCGAGTTTGATTTTGTGGTCAATTGTTGTCTGTTTGGAGCTCGAGTCTGCAGAATTTTTTTAAGGTGTACGGTATTTTAAATTGAGATATTCTAAATTGGCCCAGTGTGGGTGTGAGTGTAAATGGGCCCTAAAGTAAAATAGTGTCAGTCTTGTGCCTAGTGCTGTACTAAAGAAGTGTATCATTTGTATATACTGTATGTACATAAAATATATATGCATGTTCCAACTGGCTTGCGCTGTTACCTTGCAACTATTTCTTGTAGCTTAACACTAGAATTACCAGAGCCTACGAAAAAACTCGTAATTCCGTCCCACCTTAAACTGTTTCTTAAATCCCTTCACACCTCTCCGCCAGCGTCCTTTGTCTTCTAAATGTGCTGATAAAGAGAAGCTAGGAGCAGCCGGCTATTCCATCCCCCACCAATTTAGAACGTGCACAAACTTCTCTCAGCTCATGCCTTGATTTTTTTTTTTAATTCACTTTTCATTCTCTCAGTCGCGTTCAGAATCAATCCATACAACCCCATCTGACACGGCTGTTTTCACTAAAGGCAGCTATAGCTCTGCAGTGTACCACGATGCATACTAACGGCCCCCAACTGGGTTCTGACACACAAACGCTGGCGAAGCTGCCTTCTTCGTATCTCACCGTCACTTGCTTTTCTTTTTATTCAGTTTTATTGAGTGTTCCTGCCAGTCCCGCATGTTGCTGTATGCTGTTTCTTTTGTACTCCAGGACATGCAGAGGAAAGAATGGTAAAGACCAGTAACTTCGGCGCTATATGCAATCATCAGACACTCCCCATCTGCCCGTGTCGTTCAAACACAGGAACATATATCAAGTGCACTTTTTCCATCGCCTTTTCCTGTAAGAAGCAATGTACACACTTCTCTCTATGCTGTGGTTTCTATTACACACCTGAAAGAAAGAGACAATATATGTGAAAATATCATCGCACTAATGCAATATTATTTGAAAACGAACAGCGTCAGATCGGGTGTGAATTTATGCAGGAACTGGAAATTCTCTGATGCGGGACCTTCCCCCAGGAAAGAAAGTACAGTGTCAGGTGCTCATTCAGTGTAATAGAAACCATAGCACAGAGATGTGTGTACACGGCAACAAGTAAACGTGTCGTAAATGTAGGAAGGATGGTCCTTTGGTGTGTGGGAACTGTTAATATTTGAATGTGATGATTTTATATAGCACGGAATGAAAATCTGCACTTCTTAGCATTGCACCATGCAAGCTGTCGTATCAATCGCCTACTGTAACTTGCTTTCTTTTTTCTTCGGTTATACAGGTAGTTTTGAATAAAAGTGCACTTGTTTTGTTTGCGAAATGAAGTGTCTGCGTGCACTTTTCGTGGCATTACACGTGTATTTTTTGAGCATGCCCGTTTGAGCAGTATAAAAAGTATTGAAAAGTATAACAAAACAACGGGCAGATGGGGAGTGTCTGATGATTGCATATAGCGCCGAACTTACTGCTCTTTACTATTCTCTCCTCTGCATGTCCTGGAGTACAAAAGAAACAGCATACAGCAACATGCGGGGACTGGCAGGAACACTCAATAAAACTGAATAAAAAGAAAAGCAAGTGACGGTGAGATACGAAGAAGGCAGCTTCGCCAGCGTTTGTGTTTCAAAACCCTGGGGTGGGGTTTGGGGGGCGTTAGTATGCATCGTGGTACACTGCAGAGCTACAGCGCATCTTTAGTGAAAACAGGCGTGTCAGATGGGGTTGTATGGATTGATTCTGAACGCGACTGAGAGAATGAAAAGTGAATTTAAAAAAAAGCTAACCTTTACAAGGATCATAAATTGCACCGGCTGTTACAGACTGAAATCAAATGTATGCTTTTATTCTAAAACAGTAAGACTAAGAGCAGTTTACTTCTCAAAACGGTAGGGCAGGATCAAACTCGTGACCTCTTGATTCCCAAGCAGGGGCTGAGTCTATTGAACCACAGAGGCAGTTACAATAAACTGCTGTCAATGTCGCATGTTAAGGCGGCTTTTTGTTTCTGCAGTTATATTTTTGAATAAAAGCGCAATTGTGTTATTCTTGTGAAAATGTTTCTTTGCTATTTGGACTTCAGGCTTCATACATTATATAGTTATGCCTACATTTTGTCATCTACTACTAGAATATAAAAAAACGTTTCTGTTTTAACAATGTGTTGACACAGATTACTGTAGAAACGGAACAGACATGAAATGCGTGTGTTCCAAACAACAATCTATTATTTCCACTCTAAAACTCCACTTCACTCCCAGATACTCAATCAAGGCATGAGCTGAGAGAAGTTCGTGCACGTTCTAAATTGGTGGGGGGATGGAATAGCCGGCTGCTCCAAGCTTCTCTTTATCAGCACATTTAGAAGACAAAGGGCGCTGGCGGAGAGGTGTGAAGGGATTTAAGAAGCGATTTAAGGTGGGACGGAATTACGAGTTTTTTCGTAGGCTCTGGTAATTCTAGTGTTAATGATGTCATTAGCCCTGAAAAGTTTTCTGAGCTGTTTCTATAAATGGTCTGCATTATAGTAAATTAAAAAAAAATGATTTACTGATATAAACCCATTGATAATGCTGTTTTGTTTGAGTCATACATACCTAGATAATATCTACTATATTTACATTGTTGCACAATATTTCCTTCATTATCTTGTAACAGGTTTAAGCGTCGAGTTTGGTATTTTTCTGTCCAGACGTTTTAGCTCTAGACTGTCTAATGGATTCTGCTTTTCTCAGCCTGCAGAAATGAGTAATGCATACTGTACTATTTTTTGATTTATATTTTAGTTTAGTGGGCTTTTTGGAGGGTGGGATATAATGCAAAAACTGTTTTAGAATCATTTTAAATTTTCTTTTTATGTTTGTATTTAATTTAAAACACACCTGAAAATTTCCCACGTCTGTCTGTCCATATGAAACAATGTTGCTTTCTGTGGGCTGATTTTGTTGAAACTTGGCACACTTATTCTTCTGTAAAATTTGTTTGGACATTGTACAAAGTTTTTAAAATTTCAAAACCTCCAAAAGAGAAGTATTTTCAAATTTGTGATCCTGTCTCTAGAAACACAGAGAAAATTTTTGTGCAACTTTTTCAAATGTACCTTGACAGAGGTCACTTCAAATTGTATATTTGATATATTTCATTCTTTTAGTCACCCAACAGCTGCTACCGACGGTAAAACAGACAACCAATACAAGAGGTCACTTCAGCTTGTATATTTTGTATTTCCTCTTTTACTTGTCTGACAGCCATTCTTGACAGTAAAGCTGATCACCAACTGAAGTTAGTCAAATGAAAGTAAAAAAAAAAATTTTTTAAAAAGCCACTTATTTAGAAATGAATATAAGAAGAAAGTGATTACATAAGGATTGCCTTGTAAGCACAGAGTGACAAAATATGTGCTCGGTGTTTGTTAGTACAGGGGAAAAAAAGGCAAAAAACATCACGGCTGCATTATTGGCAAATTATGATTCAACATTTTTTCTGACATTATTGTCAACCCCCATGACCCATTCTCTGTATGGTCTGATGCAGTAAAAAATTTTAACCCGAGATTAAGAAATTTGAACTACATTTAGTTACAGACATTCAACAACCAACAATTAACAACAGAACATAAATTGATACCATTTCTATATCACTTAAATTGGAATCTCTTGTTAATGAAAGCACATGAGCTACCACAATCTTGTTTGGGCTATGTATACTGCATGACTTTGTAAAGTATTGCTAAAACGTACATACAGTATTAGATGTAGTTTACTAAAACATCTCATTGCATTCTATTATCACTGTTCTTTTTAAATATATATCCATCCATCCATTTTCCAACCCGCTGAATCCGAACACAGGGTCACGGGGGTCTGCTGGAGCCAATCCCAGCCAACACAGGGCACAAGACAGGAACCAATCCCAGGCAGGGCGCCAACCCACCGCAGTGAATATAAATCACTATTTAAAAAAAAATATTTAATAAGTTTGATAACTGTTTCTTTGAATTTACGATTTGTTCACTTGAATGTAAAATATAGTTTAAGTATTTTTTCTGGAAGAACACAAACTATTGTACAAGTGTATATTCAAAAAAACAAACTATCTCTTAATTAAGGAACTCATTAATTTATATTCTACTTAACAGCTATCAGTTCCTCTCTGTGACAAACTCAGTTATGGTGGTAATATTTTGAAATTACCTGTGTGACTTTTACTGGTGTTATGAACTGAAAAAATACCTATTTCCATACCTATCAATCAAGGTTTTATTCACTTTTGGATACAAACCGGATTCCAAAAAAGTTGGGACACTAAACAAATTGTGAATAAAAACTGAATGCAATGATGTGGAGATGGCAAATGTCAATATTTTATTTGTAATAGAACGTAGATGACAGATCAAACGTTTAATTCGAGTAAATGTATCATTTTAAAGGAAAAATATGTTGATTCAAAATTTCACGGTGTCAACAAATCCCAAAAAAGTTGGGACAAGTAGCAATAAGAGGCTGGAAAAAGTAAATTTGAGCATAACGAAGAGCTGGAAGACCAATAAACACTAATTAGGTCAATTGGCAACATGATTGGGTATAAAAAGAGCTTCTCAGAGTGGCAGTGTTTCTCAGAAGCCAAGATGGGTAGAGGATCACCAATTCCCACAATGTTGCGCAGAAAGATAGTGGAGCAATATCAGAAAGGTGTTACCCAGCGAAAAATTGCAAAGACTTTGCATCTATCATCATCAACTGTGCATAACATCATCCGAAGATTCAGAGAATCTGGAACAATTTCTGTGCGTAAGGGTCAAGGCCGTAAAACCATACTGGATGCCCGTGATCTCCGGGCCCTTAAACGACACTGCACCACAAACAGGAATGCTACTGTAAAGGAAATCACAGAATGGGCTCAGGAATACTTCCAGAAACCATTGTCAGTGAACACAATCCACCGTGCCATCCGCCGTTGCCAGCTGAAACTCTACAGTGCAAAGAAGAAGCCATTTCTAAGCAAGATCCACAAGCTCAGGCGTTGTCACTGGGCCAGGGATCATTTAAAATGGAGTGTGGCAAAATGGAAGACTGTTCTGTGGTCAGACGAGTCACGATTTGAAGTTCTTCTTGGAAATCTGGGCCGCCATGTCATCCGGACCAAAGAGGACAAGGACAACCCAAGTTGTTATCAACGCTCAGTTCAGAAGCCTGCATCTCTGATGGTATGGGGTTGCATGAGTGCGTGTGGCATGGGCAGCTTGCATGTCTGGAAAGGCACCATCAATGCAGAAAAATATATTCAGGTTCTAGAACAACATATGCTCCCATCCAGACGTCATCTCTTTCAGGGAAGACCCTGCATTTTTCAACAAGATAATGCCAGACCACATTCTGCATCAATCACAACATCATGGCTGCGTAGGAGAAGGATCCGAGTACTGAAATGGCCAGTCTGCAGTCCAGATCTTTCACCTATAGAGAACATTTGGCGCATCATAAAGAGGAAGGTGCGACAAAGAAGGCCCAAGACGATTGAACAGTTAGAGGCCTGTATTAGACAAGAATGGGAGAGCATTCCTATTTCTAAACTTGAGAAACTGGTCTCCTCGGTCCCCAGACGTCTGTTGAGTGTTGTAAGAAGAAGGGGAGATGCCACACAGTGGTGAAAATGGCCTTGTCCCAACTTTTTTGGGATTTGTTGACACCATGAAATTCTGAATCAACATATTTTTCCCTTAAAATGATACATTTTCTCAGTTTAAACTTTTGTTCTGTGATTTATGTTCTATTCTGAATAAAATATTAGACATTGGCACCTCCACATCATTGCATTCAGTTTTTATTCACGATTTGTATAGTGTCCCAACTTTTTTGGAATCCGGTTTGTATTTTAAATTGTCCTAATACATAGGTTTAATACATATTTCAGTAATCCATGCATGCTCTCAACCTCCTCCTCAGTATCCAAATAGGCAAAAGAAGAAAAAGGTAAGCACTTGCATAAATCATGAAAGATTTATCAAATAAAGGGTAAGAAATTATGGCTGAAGTGAAATTGCTACTATGATTCTTATGGTTTGCTTGATTTTAATACTTTATAGCCATTGTATATAGCATATTAAATGAAAGCTTTTCTTCTCATTTATCTAAAAAAATTAATTAAGGAAGATTTATTCTACACCATTGGACCTATCATGACCAGAACTAGAAACTGGAAAGTCAACTGAAAATGTTTCTTTTTGCCAGATCCTACAGCTCGTCGAAATGCAAAAACTGGCCCCACTGGTCGAAACAGATACGCCAGCCAATGGACACTCAACAGACCCCATCCAACAATATCGGCTCACACTCTTACGACAGACTGGAGGCTGCCTACACCACGTGCTACAGGTTCAGTGGACAAAGAAAGTGACAGCTATAGTGTCAGCCCTTCACAGGACACAGGTATAGTAGAAGCTTATTATGTTTACTTTAAGAATTGAAGATTTAGTTGATGGATAATCCCAACAAGCATTTTCCAACAAGGTCCTGTTGGTTTGTATCTGTTCATTAATCATTTGAGCCAAATGAGTTTTTAAGTGGTAATAAATGATCTAGCATTTCTTGAATTGATTTAAAGATCTAGTACAGTGGCCCAAACATGTTTTCATTATTAAATGAAAATGAAATCACATAATAGCAATAGCATTAAAATTCAAAAAGGATAAAATAATGTATGTCTGCCATATGCAAGCCAGAGTGTCATCATAATATATTTACAACCTGTGTTTGGTTGTTTGTGAAATTAAATAATGGATGATTGTAAAATACACCACCAGAATCTAAAATCTTTTCTCTTCAGTAAAGCACCAAGAGAAAATGTTTTGCAAGGTATTTATATTGAATTTCTTCACTGTTACATTTTTTACCTTGAGGTCCTTTTTCTGCTTGCTAACATTTTTACATACTGTATATTTGATCAAATATTACCTAATGCTGTGTTAAGCAAATCATCAATAGCTAGTAGATCAATGTTGTGAAAAGCTGGGCAAGCAGTTCAGCTTTAAGTGTTTTTTAATGAAATGGGTGGCAAGAAAGTATTCTATAAACCTCATAATACGTGGCTATACATTCCATTGATGTTACAATGTTGTGCTGTAGTGCATAAATGTAGATGGAGGGAAAGGTCCTATATGGAATTCTTTTCTAACAGAAGAAAACAAAAATAGATTTGGCATCATATCATTTTTCAGCTTTTGAAAAGAGAAACTTATTTCCATTAAAATTGTAAAACAAACTGTGTGTGGGCTCTTGCATGGCAGGAAGATGTAACAGAATAATAAAAATGCGGCACAGGCATACATTGGGGCAGCCTTATACTGAAACCTCATTCACCAGGTTTTAAAGGTTTGAAGGAAATCAAAATCAACTGGAGTATTATTAAAAAACAGAAATGAAGAAAACATTCACAATGATGCCTAAAGTGTGGAATCTATAAGTATATTAAAAAAGTCATATCTGGTGCATTAAGTAAAAAAGGAGAGTGGTTGAGCATAAAGTGTATGGTGGATACCATGGGACACAAATAAGAGAAAATATAGGCACAACAAATGCGCAGTCTGTAAAAGTTATTTAACAGGATGGTAAATGCCCTGGGGTGTTCATTTTTATTTTATTTACCATGAGCTGGTACTGTATATGCTGTGCATGCAAGTATGCAGTATAATTAAGAGTTTATCAATTTAAGCAGAAAATATATGCATGGATTGTACATAGAGAAGCAGTGAACAGTGTTTATTATGCTTGTGAATGCATTCTTATCTATTTATACAATTTTGTTTTGTTTTATTTTTTAGTATATGTGTTTTATGTAATAGGTGACCAGATAAACTAGTTTGGAAAAATGTAATTTTGAGCAAAGTTTTAATGTCCTAAGTTATTCTGTAAATAAAGATCAAATATAATATTGTCTATTATTTAAGTCACAAGAATTTCTTCCCACAGACCGAGCACGAAGTAGTATGGTGTCAACTGAGAGTGCTTCCTCTACTTATGAAGAGCTGGCAAGAGCGTACGAGCACGCCAAAATGGAAGAACAGCTAAGACATGCAAAGTTCACAATTACAGAATGCTTTATCTCCGATACATCATCTGAGCAGCTGACAGCAGGAACCAATGAATACACGGACAGCCTAACCTCGAGCACCCCCTCAGAATCAGGGATCTGCAGGTTTACAGCCTCACCCCCAAAACCTCAGGACGGAGGGAGGGTCATGAACATGGCTGTCCCAAAGGCACATAGACCAGGTAGGAGCACACTTACTGACTTCTGCTAGGTTGCAGTAATTAGAATAAACAGCCCATTTGAACAGGATCAATCACAGGTTTTCTTTCAACATTAAATTCAGATTTTTCACAGTGAATATCTCCAATCATTATTATAAAGAAAAGTATTTCAGAGATGTTGTATTTATAAGTATACATAGCATACTCACAAAAACTCATTTTTTTGACGGGTGGTAAAAACGGAAATTTCAGAATTATACCTCTTGTTCCTCTGAAGTGAACATCTGTCCATTTTCATAGTAGCATCACCCTAGTGAAGCAACTGAGGCTTAGGCAGAGCAGTGGGGGATACTGGCATCAGTCCTAGAGAGTGTACACAGTCATATCTTGATTTTTTTATTACTTTATTATCAGGATATATTTCTTTATGATCTCCACATAGAATCCAACATGGGTCATGCTTAAACCTGCTATTAATGTAAAAATAAATAAATATTCATTCTACCACTGTGACACTAATTATCTTTATTTACATACTGCTTTACATTTACATTCTCTAACGTGGTTAATACAATTTGCTGTCATGGTGATCTGAAGCCTGTCTCAGCAGAACTGGGCACAAGTTAGGACAGTGTGTCTATCAGACTTAGGGCCGTCTCATGTACACAACCACATTCACACACAGAAAATTTAGAATCACCCATTATCAGTTAACCTGGGGTATAAGAAGGAAGGCTGAAATACATGGAGGAAGCTCCATGCAGACTGTGTTTAAGATTCAAATCTAGGACAACTGCACTGTCCTCATCTTCATTTAACAATTCAAATTATCTATATATATATATATATATATATATATATATATATATATATAATTCACTAAGGCAAGACACCCATGGAAAGCACGCCACAAGGGGCGTGGATTCACTAAGCCGCCGAAAAGTAAGACACCTATGGCGCATGCAGGAAGGAGCCACGACCACCAACTCCAAGACCATTGGATACGACGACAACTCGCAGAGCCACGCCCACCAACTCGGATGCAAGGACACAGAAAAAACGCCGTCATTTATATCCGTCTGTCGTAGAGGCCACATGCACCTCCAAGCCACGTTGACTGTTCATAGAGGCATGTTTCTCGCGGAGGTGAATCGCCATATGCAGTGTGTAAAACGGTTTGCGAGGGGTATCCCATGGGATCCTTAAAACAATCTTTTACAACTGAGGTTAAAACACAATGATGTAAGCAGTTTTTAAAAACCGAGTTTTCGGTTACGACGCACGACCCGCGTGCACCATAGCAAACTGTTTTACTCGCTAGATACAGCAATTCGCATCCACTACAAACATGCGTCTTCTTCACTCACAGACAGTTATATGTTGCTCTCTCCAGAGTTCCATCTTTTCATTCACTTTCTGTTGTATCCTCAAACCCTCCCTTTTTAGACAACTGTGTCTTTCCAGAAGTGTTCAACCATCAATAAATAATTATGCGGCATTTGTTATGCCGCGGGTTCACTATTGTGTTGTATTTTGCTCTCTCCAGAGTTCCATCTTCTCATTCACTTACTGTTGTATTCTCACACCAACCCGTTTTAGACAACCGTGTCTTTCCAGAAGTGTTTAGAATTCAATAAATACTTATGCATAAGATTGAGCGTGTGTCTACCCGGCGCAGAGAGGCGTGGGTAAGCCGTTGAACCCCATTCGGGCTGCAAACCGTGGAATTCCCACTAAGTGCGACTCATACGCTCCCACTGGTTACGTCCCTACCCTTTGTACACACCCCCCTCCCACCTCGCTACTACCATGGTCGGGTGTCTTGGTGGATTATATATAGAAAAGCAGCCAAAACCGCACAGAGCAATGAAAAGTCTATGTGAATCACAGGTGCATCTGGACTGTGCAAAGACAATGACTCAAGTGACGAGTTGGAGGTGGGCACATGAGCAAGGAATGCATATTGAACGAGAAATCAGCAGACTAGCATGATGGAGGGAGTGGAATGGACGTCCTTCTCCTCTCCTCCCGTTCCACCCTCTGCGCCTGAGCGCCGTGCACCCCCATCCCTCCGTCTGGCAGGAGAAGGCGTGATGGCGGTCCGCCAGTTTTCAGTCACGGACGATTGTGTGTTGGTTCGTTCCGTGCATTGTTACAATGTTGCTTTTCTCCCTGTGCTTAAAAAACATTAAAAAACCGGCCTGATTATGCTGCGTATGTTATGCCGCGGGTTGGCTAGTATTTTATAATTTACTCTAAAATGATTATTAATTATTTAGTGCCTCTGACTTTTTGTGGTTGGATCTAATCATTCCTTGCACCATGAAGACTGCAGGTATTTTAAACGCCCAAAGATTGCTGCCACAGAAATGGACCCCATCTGATTTTCTTCTTCCATTACTTATTCTGAAGTGGACCAAACTGTGAGGTTCTTAACTTCTTAAGAAATTTTCCTTTCACATCTCATTTTCATTTGAGCTATGGGTTTCTTCATCCTTGCTTACTGTATGTGATTTTCCACCTAATCATTCTGAGTCATTAAATTGTTTGTTTCCTGATACTCTCCATGCCCTGACCAAACCACTCATATACCCAAGCCTTGATTTGCACCACAGGTACTGACTTTTTGACCTATTGGTACTTCTGAGCCAAATTTGGTGATCCTTCTGTCAATATTACATTGAAGTCACCCTAAATCGCTATGTCACATTACATGCTTTTTCCAGAGATCTTTAGTCATAGCTTTCACTTACATCATTTTAGCAACTCAGAAGCAGTAAATTTCCTCTAACAAAATCACACAGGTTTGATTTTTATCTTTAGTTGTAGGGTTGGACTCGGTGTGCATAACAGCTGACAACCAATGAATGTTCATCCAGAAATACAATGAATATAATGCATTGAAGGGGAATAATGAATGCAGGTGTTTTGGGCCTTGCATACAGAAGACAAACTTATCTGTCTGATGTATCATGTTTTACATACCATGACAGAATGGAGGAAAGGAAAAAGAGTTATGAGATTGTGGCTGGACTTGCCATACCTGTTAATCGTTTGTACAGCATGGGGTCTGCTGGGCAGGTTTGTTGTCTTTCAGAAAAAGGGGCACGCACGACTGTGGTGGAAGGTCAGCATGCAATCGTTAAAGTTGATCTGGCCAGTGATGTTTGCTTATGTAGACTGATATGGTCTGGCGACAAGATCAGCAACTTCAGTCGGAAAGTCTGACATACCCAACAACTAAAAGTTGCGTAATGTCAAACCAGCTTTTAGAGTTGCCAGCACAGGTCTTTTCAGCCATCTCCACTTCTAAATCCTTGAAGAGGTTCCATTTAACTTCTAGGCTTTTCCAGTGGTGTGCACTGAACATATTTGCACAGATTCCCTTGCTTTCCTTTTATAATAAATGAAACTGTCATTGCTGCCAAATATTCTAAATGTTTTGTTTAACTTGGGTGGATGTGGAGATTGGATCACAGATTTAGAAGCAACACAACACATTTACTGATTTTGTTTAAATAAACTGAGCTGCAATTGAAGTCACTTTAGGGCTTTGTCTCAGTTTACTTACAGCATTTAATCTTGAATACCTCAGGCATTTAAGTTCTTATGTTTGTGTTGAATGTCTAAACTTTAGCTGAGGACAGATGCACGATCCTATCACTTTTCTAATAATCCATGATTTAAGGTCATGTTTTATGGACGATGTTTACAAATGACAGGTAAAGTAATTGATCAGGCTTTGTATATTTCATGCTCATCACTTTACTAAACATAGAGTATCGGTTAACCAGTTCTGGCAAGAATCCTCTGTTTCGGGTGACTTATCTTTTATACATGAGAATGGTGGGTACTCTTTGTGCCTTTCAGCCCCATTAAAAGACTTTATTTAAACTGTATAATATGTTTAAGTAAAATTATATTGCTTTTAAGATCTTACAAATATCACAGTTCAAATTTACTCAAAATTATGTTGAAGTTCACAAAGTGTAAATAAAAATTAGTGTGTAAAGGGGCACAACTCATTATGAAAGGACACAATAGTAAAATATAATTTCAGCTCATTGCAATTTATAAGAGTTTTAAGAAATTTTGCATTTTTTCCAAACCATTACATTCTTATACAATGTGTATCTCGAGATAGGCTGATGTTCCATCAAGGGTTGGTGGCTGCCATGTGCTCAATGCTTCTGGCATAGACATACCGTATACTCTTAGATACCGTGAATCTATAGCTTTATGTATTGCCTGGTAGACAGTTAGGCAGTTAAATGTTTTACCACACAGTCATTTGTCTGATGTGTTTACTTGCCTCAGCTATGCATGACATTTTCTCATAAGAAAAAGTTATCTGCTCCTTTTTTGTGTGATCTCTACATATGTTGCCATTGCCCTTGGCTTGATTCATCCTAATTTGTAAGCACAGCTAATTATTACTTTAAGTTTTAGGCATTGCCCTATCAAAGACACCATGTTAGATGTATTTCCTGTTTTTGAGTGATTATGATTGTGTGCATAATTTTGCCCTGCAATGAACTGCCCTTTGTTATTTGCTGCCTGGATAAGTATTTGTCTCTCACAACCTGGCCCAGGACAAAAGTGGGTATTGAATATGGATGTCTGGTTGATATTAGTTACTGGTGATAACAGCCTTTTATGATAATTGTATACTAAATCCTAGCACTATGTACATAAGAATAAAAATAATATTCTCAAACCTGCTTAATCAAATTCAGTGCTGAGGTGGGCCCAGGACCAGACCAGGCATTACTGGGTGCCAGAAAGAAAACAGCCAATCCATAATGACACTTTTCATAAAAAATTGAAATCTCTTAGTCATGGAAGTGCATTTATGAAGGGTAGACAGAAAAATGTCCTTGCTTATTGAAATAATTGTATTTCTTATAATAAAATGTAGATTCTGCATTTATTTGGACCAAAAATATAGAGAGGATAGCTAGATAATTCTTTTTTTTATTTCATTAGAATTTTGCAAGGCCTGTCACAAAGCTTATTAAATTATAAAGTGAAGTCTATGCTCTTTTAAACCTGTCTATGCCAGCTGGAAACTAGATATAATTGAAGGCAATTAGCTATGCAGGGTTAAAGGACCGTGTCATCGCTGATACCTACTGACAATGTTTATAGCGATGTCCTGCAGTGTAACTTCAGATGGCTGGCGATAGCTGGCTTACATTGCTATTAAAAGATACATGAAGGTAGGTGGAAGGAGGCCCTTAAGAGGAATCAAAACTTGTGGTTCTCATCGACTGCATTATTTATCCTTCATTACTAATTTAGGCTTTTTCCAAATTTGAGGTCTTCAGGTGAAGATCATTTTACATCGATTCCAGAGCTAGCAGGGAAAGATGCCCAGACTGAATGTTGTGTTATGTCTTGAGGTTCAGAGATTAGTTGTTTTTTGTACGACTGACAAAATAGCAGAAACTCAAACATTTCTCCTCCAAAATGTCCATGAGAGAGATGTCAAAGGATATACAGTAAAATGTCAGAGGAATTATCAACTGCCTGCTCAACTAACAATTAAAGTAGATGGGACAAAAACACTAATTTCGCTTTGTGAAAGGTACAGAACAGACCAGTGTGTCAATAATTATCCCTACTGTGGATGCCTGTGAACGTGCATATCAAAAGCAAGGGAAACTAAACATGATAACTTTATTTTCTGAATGTGAAAGGAATTGTTTCAGTTGACTTGCAGTTTAATATATGATTTTTTTTCAGATAGAAAAAATATAATTGATTCTATTACATTGTGAATTTTGTCCTCTGAAGTGATCCTTTCTAACAGAATATTTATTTATATTTAGTATAATTGTCTACATTTTATACTAGCTCCAACGCTCTTTAAAGAGGCAAAACGAAAAAGTCTTATTTAACCTTTAAGGTTAATTTTAGAAAAAGGCACTGCTCAATGTGAAAAATAAGTCTTTTTTTTAATCAGCAATCACTATTTTATGAAAATATACTATATATGGGCAAAAAAATACTTGACGACATGTAATTATGAACAAAGTAAAATCTCAAATCCAACATTCTTTCTTTTATAGTTTACATAATATAGTTGAATGTTGAATGAACTGACTTTAACTCCTTCATAAAGCAGCTGTGTAGGCAAACTAGAAGATGAACATAGTTTCATCACAACTAGAGTTTGTCATCATGATGTGTTTTTACATTCTTGAGTTGAAAGGAGATTGGTAACGTGCTTTATCAGTACTTTTGTGCGACTGATGCCCTAAAAGTTGACACACAGTTGACAATACAGTTTGAACTTCAAATGGAATACTAGCCTCACTCTTAATCACAAAGAAAAGCTTTATTGCATTTAGGTGCTCAAGTGGGGGAATCTGTGGACGTTTTCAGAGGCTAGCATTAGGCTTCTTTTCCAGCAGTCTGCAGCAAAGGGAAATTTAGACTGGGGTTTCTTGGCACGTGAATAAATTACCACTACTGTTGGAGTTACCATTGTGTGTGACTGTCGTTCTTTCTTTAGCTGATACCTTTACCCAAATGAATGTGCAAAACATTAATATGCATTGGAGTGTTTACAAAGAAAGTACAAATCATCAAGCAAGTGAAGAAAACATTTAATAGTCAGGTTAGTCCTGGAACTAGACAGTAAGCTAAAAATAACAAAACAAAAGTACAATTAGTTGAGGACTAACATGGGCTGACAAACAGTAGATATCCATAATAGTTGTTTAAGGTTAGCCCGCTCATCAGTGAAACTGGGAAATATTTTGATGTATTCAAAAGCTTATTACACAGGTCAGGAACAGAAACTTTTAAGCTTTTACTTGTGGAGTACTGCTTTGTTTTCATTTCTTTATATCCTTATATATGCTGTTAAATAAAAGCTTTCTTATACATTTTGGCACCATTCAAAAACCTCTAAATTACACAATGGAATAGATCTGTAGTTGTATAGTTTTGGTTTTTATATACAGTTATAAGTTAAATTGTTCCTTAAAACTACTTTATCAGATTTTTTGCCCTTTCTACTCCTCGCTTCATCGCCAGATTTCTTTCTGACTCTTCTTGAGAAATATGTTCCTCATGATCTACTGGTATGGCTTTGTTATTTTTAGGATGTAACCTAACTGCTCTCATCCCATTATACTCAAAAGTTTGGCTAGGTATTTGCTGCTGGCAGAAAAATAACTGACTTATGTGAATTTATATATATGTGTACACACAGACACAGACACACACATATTATAGGAAATAAACTTATTTGACCTTATATACTCATACATTAACTATACATATATTGATTTTGGCTCCATATATATATTTTTTTTTGACACACCATAATAAACATATATATATATATATATATATATATATATATATATATATATATATATATATATATATCTATATATATATATATATCTATATATATATCTATGGGTATCCAATTACTGTATGTATGCATGTATTTGTCTTTATGATTAGTACAATTAATCAAGAGGTAGTAAAGTTCTTGATGGTCTTTAGTTTTCACAGTTAAGAATGCTGGCACCTGAGAGCCGTTGACCTATGAATTGCTTAATGACCACTGCTTGGCATCACTACCAGACGAATGTCAATATGTTGGTTAATCTCACAATCCATTTCCTTTTCACCCATGTGTAGGACCCCAAGGTATTTGAACTTCCCTAATTGGGGCAACAGCCCCCCATTACTCTGCAAAGAGGGAGATAGAGAGAAACCCGACACAACCTTAGATTTGGATATACAAGTCCTCATCTTAACCTTGTTGTACTCTTTTTTGCAGTATATGCTCAAGTGTGTGCCAGAAGTTGCTGCATGGTAATGTTAAAAATACAATATCATTTGCATCACCTCTTCACACCAAATACAGTCCAAGCATCAGCAGAACCTTAATTTTCAATCCATGAAAATTAAAATATAGAATAGGAGTCAAGGCACACATTTTGTGGAGTTATATAGCTACACTGAATGGAATTATCATTGCCATCCAGCAGTGAAATTGTGACAATGCAGGTATCTTGGCCTCTTTCTTTATTGACCAGTAGTGGCCAGTGCCCCAGGCATTGTCGTTGTCTCAATTACACAAACCACCACTATTAGTTTTAAATAACTAGATTTTGTAGATTTTATTTGTGATAGATGTGTTAGACACAATCGGGTGTAAAGGTGATATTGAAGTTTGGACCCTGAATGATATCTAGTATCTCTTTACACTCCAGTCATTAGTTAAAACATTAGAACAACTGTGACAAGAATAGGCCATTCAGACAAAGAAGCTCATCCATCCTATGCTCCTATATTGTCCAAAATAATAAGTCAAGAAGTGATTGTCCCTAAAGTG